>NC_071090.1:43294273-43556773 GCF_027358695.1 Spea bombifrons
CCTGTGTTTCCAAATAAACTGAGTCCTGTTTTCACCTCAACATGAGTGTTGTCTGATGCTTGGGGTGGGCTGCTATGATCCTTTATTGTCCTTTTCAGGGCAATAGCCAAACTGTGTAGCTAAGCTTCGGCTAGCCACAGTGCCAAGGCAGCTCCGGTGCAGTGACGTCCCCCCTTCTATCTACAACGCTGGTTCTGCCTGGCGCTGAAGGGGTTAATTGTTGGCGTCCCGGCAGGAGGAAGCAACGTTTGGCAGGAGTACCCAGTCGGGGTACAGGGTCCCCCATCACAAGTATTTCTGCACATTTTGCATGGTGCCACAGAAAATCTACTATTGAGCTGTGGGTGGTGAGTGAAGGAGGAAGAGGGGAACGAGGGAACGTGTATAAGTATTTGTGACTGAGAATGTATGTGTAAGTGTTGGTGAGCATGGATGTGTAAGTGTTGGTGAGCATGGATGTGTAAGTGTTGGTGAGCATGGATGTGTATGTGTGTAAGTATGGATGTGTATATGGGTGTGTGAGCATGGATGTGTATATGGGAATGTGAACATGGATGCGTAAGTGTGCGTGACCATGGATGTGTATATGTAAGTGCATGTTAGTGAGTATGCATGCATATGTGTGCTGGGATAAGTGTAAAAGTCTGTGCAAATATTGTATGTAAAAATCTATGCCACTGTGTATGTACGTTACTGAGGGAGAGGCAAAGGAAAGATGGGGAAAAGATGCCAAATATAATAAAGAGATAGGGCGAAAAGAAAGAAATAATGAAATGAAGGGGGTATGGGGACAAAGGGAAGAGATAAAGAAAAAGTGGTTGAGATAAAGAGGAGAGAGATAATGAGAGATAAGACGAAAGGAGAGAGGTGGGAAGAAAGGGGAGAGACAATAAAAATAGAAGGGATATTGAGAAGGGGAGAGATAATGAGAAATGGGGAAGTGATATCAGACGAGAAATAAAGAGAAATGGAAGAGATGAGATAATTGTGACGGGACGCCCTGTACCCAGACAGGGTATTTCCACCAAGCTGCGCTTCCTTCAGCTAAGACACCAGTGGTTAACCCCTTCAGCACCAGACAGAACCAGCATTGTAGGACAAATTACATTTATCGCTAGCAGTAGCTTAGAGTATTCAGTGCATGTACTGTCCAGAAAAGGACAGTGAGTTATTAACAAGAATAAGACAGAACCAATGTTGTGGGAAACAGGACTGAGTTTTATTAAAAACATACCAGTTTTTAAGCAATGCAAGAGGGGGAAATTTACAGTTCTCCATCTTTGCACATGGCTCAGTATTTGCACTTGGCCCACTATTAGTCTGTGGAGAAGATGGTAAACACAAGCAGTTCCCTGGCTTCTGGTTGAAACAGGCAGCATATCAGATCTTGGTGCAAATACTTCCCAAAATGCAACAGCCTCCACCAGTGAACTTAATCCGTGCTACATGTCTTTAAAAGGCAGTGTGCCTCTGCGATGATGGGCATATTTACTATGCAATGTATAACATGCATGCAATAATTCAAAACAGTACTGTATACTGTATGTAAGGGAAATGATGTTAATTAAGTGTAAATTTTAGTTGTTATATGCAGAAATTAAATTTTTATTAGTTTTAATAAAGATTGTTTTACCAACTGCTTTGGAAACAATAACTTCAAATTAATTTGTTCATTTGTTAAATAAATTGAGTAGTTCATTTCATCAAGGTTATAATAAAATTCTATTACTAAAGTCTTGTGTACAATTTATTACAGGTATTTAATCAAAAATTATGATAAACAGTCCTAGCTACCGACAAAAAAATATTCTTCAGCAAACAATAACTAATGTTTATTTCTCTAAATAATTGAATGTACGCAGCAAGAGATATCATCTAAAATGACATAAGCATTTGCCTGATTTGGTGTAAGCTCAGCATGCAAAGTGACAATGTAACAACTAAGAGTTCATGCCATCAGCTAAGTTTCATAATAAATACCAGAAAAACACAAGGTAGGCTGAACGCATTACATAATAAAAGTAACAGTGTGTAGATAACAGGTTGCATAGTATGTGTGTGTGTTTGTGTGTGTATATGTATATATATATTATATATATACACACACACACTGGTATATATATATATATATAGAGAGAGAGAGAGATAGGTACATATGGGTTGAAAGAGGGACTTTATGTAAGAAAGAGATTGGAAATGGCAGTAGTACCTGTGACAAATTACTGCTGGTCCAGCTAACACAGCTGCCCCAGTTTATGGACAGCTTATTTCTCTCATTTAGCAAACAGTATCATGGGTAGAAAATTAAATTGTCATTGCTTCATTGCTTAGAGAGACTGTGTGCTGTAGCTAAATTTATGTAAATTAAAGTGTGAAACTTTACTGGGTCCATACCTCATCAACTATGATGGTTTTATGATCTGCAGGTGATAAGTCAATTTTATTACATGACCCTGAGGTAAGAAAAGGGCCCTGCATGAAGTAAGGGGGGGGGGTGGAGAAGGAGAAAGAGTTTTACAAGCTGCAAATATCATGGGAGAGAGGAAGAGGGGGAGAGAGTGTGTGTAGTATGTATAGTGTTAGCATGAATATGTGTCAGAATGGAACAGAGTGTGTGGTTAGCATATGGTGTTAGGATGCTGGTCTGTTGGTGTTAGCATGTGTGCGTGCATTGTGTTAATGTATGGTGTTTCAGTAAGTGTGTTAGTGTATCGTATAAGCATGAGTTTCAGTGTATGATGCTCAGAGGTGTGCCTATGGTAAGTGGTACCTGGCAGAGGGGAAGAGAGGGAAAGGGAGAAGAAGGGCTGGAGAGTTTGGTTGATAAGATGTTAAAGTTAACTTGTGTGTTATTATATGTTTGTATGTTAGTTACAGGGGGTGAAGAAATACTGCACTCACGCACAATTAACCCTAGGTTCACCACTATAGTAGTGGCCAATTGACTGTTGTAGGAAATGCAGTCAATAATAGTAAGAGCACCGTTTAAGCGTTTATATGGATATCTAAAAAAGTATTTGTTTCTAATAAAACAAAATTACTTTTAAGAGTTGTAGTGGCTCTTTAATAAGGAACACCGAAAATACAGCTTTAATTATGAAAATAATAATAAGTTAATAAAATGTCTCTAACTTCTGCTTTTTAATCAGTGTTAGATTTTACAGTTATTTGGTTTCAAAGTAAGAATCTATATTCCTTTAGGGAAGCTGAGATCAAAAGAAAGCAAAAGCAATATACCGTTTTTTAATACTCTGTAGGTTTATTTAATATATTGATCTGATAACTGCAGTTGTTAATTTACGAGAGGGATGGAGAAAGAGAGGGAAGGAGCAGCATAAGAGAGAAGAAAAAAGGACAAGGTACTTATTATTTGAGATGTTCTGAAGCAGTAGTATATCTGCTTTTGTGCCTAGTGCAGGGCATCTGGCAGTGAGAAGTATGACTCCAATGAACTGTAACATGAGTTAATTGACTGTGGGATGATATCAGTAAAAACGTAAGAAGAGTATATTGACTTTGTTGGAGTATATTGGAATTGTGGACAGGTTCCAAGGTAAGGGGAGTAAGGGTGAGTTGAGAAAGGGTGAAAGAAAAACCATTTTTGGCCAAGTCATTTCAACGATGGGCACATAAACTAGTAAATATAGTAATATTTAATAAGAGACAAAAACACAGTAACATACAACAAAGAGTGACAGCCCAACAAACAATGCAACACTTTCCAAGGCTAACCTGCAACCAAAAGGCCCAACGTAACCCAGCACATCACAGATTGCCCCATCTATGCAGGATGGTGGGCAGAGAGAGACTGAACTAGGATTTTGCATTCAACTGGCATATTGAATTGCTTGTGAGATCACTGGAGGTGTGCCCTGGTCAACATATCAAAAGACACATGATATAGGAAGAGTTCAACTGGCAAAAAATATTTGACAACAATACTTGTTATGTCACCACATCACTAAGTATAAAGATCAGGTTATACAATCAATCTCATGAAAGTCCTTTTCACATATTGGTCACCAAAATTAAGCATTCAGCCTTGCAGAGTCCATGCAAAATTCATATTGCACTATTTATGTATACAGATTTATTTATACATAAAACCTTAACTTTATTTAATCAGGAAATACACAAGTTATTAAAGTAGGTCTTTCTTTAGATATAATTTTTGATCAAATCATCTAATTTCCTATTTAAAAAAGTATGGTGAAAAATGGAAAAAGGCACTTTTTCTGACTTTTTTTGAAAATGTTTTACTCATATGCAAAAGCTAATGAAAAAATCTGCAAGATAGATTTTAATATGTGTCCTGAGGTTACCCAATGTTTTTATGCTTTTTATTTGCAAGTTACAGAACCCAGTCAATTTAATTTAATTTGGACCTTTTTATATATATGACCTTTAATTTAATTTGGACCTTTTTATATATTACTAATCACATTGTAGTTAGAATGCAGGGCTCCATCGACTTGCATGGTTGAATGGAGTCAGTAGCGTACCTAGCGGGGGGCGGGGGGGGGGCGGTCCGCACCGGGTGCCGCTCATCAGGGGGGTGCCGTCTTGCCAGAGACGGACAGTAATGCCCGCAGCTGGAGGAGCAGGCTCGCAAGGGAGCGGTATCGGAGGTCTTTAACAGACCACCGGCTCCCTTGAGTGATTTTAAGCCGGTTCAAGGATCTCCCTTGAACCCGGCTTAAAATCACTCAAGGGAGCCGGAGGTCTGTTAAAGACCTCCGATACCGCTCCCTTGCGATCCGCGCGGCAACAGCTGTTGTGCGCCAGGGTTTGTTGTCAGATCCCGGCGCACAACACTGAAGCCGCGCCCACCGCTGTCCGTGCCCTCTGACTCGGAAGAAGACAGAAGAACTGAAGAAGAAGAGGAGCGAAGAGCAAGAAAAGGAGCTGTAAGGAGAAAAGAGGAAAGGTAGGAAAGCATACAGTGAGAGTGGATTGGTGTATGTGTGTGGATGAGTATGTGTGTGGATTGGTATGTGTGTGGATTGGTATGTGTGTGGATGAGTATGTGTGTGGATTGGTGTATGTGTGTGGATTGGTGTATGTGTGTGGATTGGTGTATGTGTGTGGATTGGTATGTGTGTGTGGATTGGTATGTGTGTGTGGATTGGTGTATGTGTGTGGATTGGTGTATGTGTGTGGATTAGTATATGTGTGGATTGGTATGTGTGTGTGGATTGGTATGTGTGTGTGGATTGGTATGCGTGTGGATTGGTATGCGTGTGGATTGGTATGCGTGTGGATTGGTATGCGTGTGGATTGATATGTGTGGATTGGTAAATGTGGATTGGTAAGTGTGTGAGAGTGATGGGTGTTATGCTGTACCATTTCCAATGTATTTTTCATTATATAATTATAACTCCCATCACTCTATACTGTTCCATACAGTGGCAGAGCTGGAAGACAGAGGCCTTGCACCCCCACTGCAGGACTCCTGAAAGGTAAGTGAACTTCAAAGAGGGAGAGGGTAGATAGTTAGGAGGGGTAGATAGGGAGAAGGGAGCGAGAAGGGGTAGATAGGGCAGAAGGGAGCGAGAAGGGGTAGATAGGGCAATCATACTCCTATCATGCCAAGTCTGCGAGTGCCTCCTGGAATCTGGGTATGCCTGGGCATGATAGGAATGTGATTGCTGTTAACAATTATATATATATATATATATATATATATATATATATATATATATAGATTGTTATTTAATTGTTTTGTCCTATTTTGGTGTGTTACTTACTTTAAATAAAAGTGTTAGATTTTTTTATGGTGTGTGTGGGGGTCATATTCAGTTTCGGCCAGGTAGTTTTAAAGTGTGTGTGTGGGGGGGTGCCACATACAGGATCCGCCCCGGGTGCCAAATACTCTAGGTACGCCCCTGAATGCAGTACCTATACTTAACCTGCAGGGGTAGCCCAAAGATCTCAGGAGGGTTTTTGGAGAGACTCTCTTGGAAACCGGTTTATTTTTTAATGGGTGCCGCCATTTTAAAAAAGGCAAAATCTCTCGCAGTGGCGCTTTTGATCTCTTCTCCGGAAGCGGTCACAGTCCATCTTGGGTGAGTTTTTGGTGTCGCTGAATGTCTTGGATGAAATTCAAGGGCCTTTTTGATTCTGGAACAAAATTTGGGTGGTGGTCCAAAAGGGGAGATCCCTGACACATTCTGGACTCCACATTCACCTAAAGTAGCAGTATCTCAAAGTTTAAGAAGAGATCAAGGCTCACTTTTGCACTGCAGGACCAATGGATACACACATCTGACAGCACACTATGGGACTGAATTTCTCCAAAAATTTGATAAATTGATCCCTCAGAGTAAGGAAGGTAATATGGTAGCAGCAGCAGTAGTAATGTGGCACTAAGCAGACACTGGCAGATACACTCATCCAACCCCATTGTACAGGACACTGAATTTCCCTCAAAATTAGAGAAATGTTAAAAAGGTTGATCTTTCAGAGTAAAGAAGGAGATTGTGCCGCAGAAGCAAGGCAGGGCACAGGGAAGGCACTAGCAGACAAACTGAATCCCCCATATAAGAAAAAAGAGGAATTGATCCCCAGAGTAAGGCCATTGAGGTGCAGGGGCAGGGTAGAACACAAGAGATGAACTGGCAGATAGACACATGTCATCCAGCCACAAGCCTGATTCCAGTCCCCAATATTAGAAAAAGAGGAATTGATTGAGTCAGGTAGGACATGGAGGTGCAGGGGCAGGGGAGGGATAGACATATCTTGTCACAAGACAGAGACATTCCAGACTGTACAGAATTGTACAGGACTGATCCCCACCCTGTGTAACATTACATTTACTTATATAGCTCCAACAGATTATGTAGCACTGTTACAATAAGTGGGATAATTTAACCCCTTAATGACAAGACTGTTTTTTACTTGTAGTACACTTTGGGACAAAATGCTGTTTTAACATTGCGGTGTAATTTTCTTCTTTCTTATTCAGTGCACCCACACACATTATATATTGTTCCTCTCGGGACAAGCAGGGCTTTCTGTAGATACCATTATTTTTATCATATCATCTAATTTACTATAAAAATGCAAAACCAAATGAAAAAAACTGCTAAATAGATTTTAATATTTGTCCTGAGTTTGGAAATAACCAATATTTTATGGGTTGTTTTGTTTCTTTTTTTGCACGTTATAACGGTCATAAGTACAAGTAGCATAGTGCTATTTAAACATTATTTTTTTAAAATATGGTCATACTGCCCCCATGTCCAATTTGGGACATCTTTGAAGCCGTCTGTTTCAATTTACCCCATCAAACCATATATGTTTGAAAACTAGACAGCCCAGGGTACTTCAAATGCTAGTATTTCAACTTTGTTTCATGCACTAATTCTACCACCAGCCTTTGTCAAACTTTATGGTAGTACATTTTGTTTTGTTTTTTTCTTTTATACAAATGTTACTTGAGGTATGAATTTACAGCTTCTGGTATATATCAACGTCAAATACGCCAATATGTGTTTAGCAATATTTCCTGATCACAGTGATACCACCCATGCATGGGTTTGAGGGGGTTGTTTGTAATAGGCCACATTTGGGACATGCACAATTTAGTTTTTCAGCTTAGAATTTTGACATGTTGAAAACTCTTTCCAAGCACCAATTCTACCACCAGCCATTGTCAAACATTATGGTAGTATTTTTTTGTGATTTTTGTTTCACACGTTTTAATTTAGGTATGAATGTACCGATTCTGGTATATGCCACTGCCAAACAACACCTAAATTTGTGTTCAACAACATCTCCTGAGAACAGTGATACCACCCATGCATGGGTTTGTAAGGTTGTTTGGGGATAATAGGCCACTGATGGCACTTGTGGTTGCTTTTCCGAGCAATCACAAGACGACCAGAGTAAGGGGCTTGTGTTGCTGAATCAGTATCAAAGTATTATAGCAACACCAATTACTCTTAGGAAGCGATTACTGATAGGAGAGGACTGCTTGGATGAGGATGTGTTGATGGTCTGGATGATATGTTAAAATTGTTGATCATTCAGATGGCTTGATTAGGATGATAGCTGAAAGTGTTAGAAAGAAAGGTTGTATGAAAAGTGGATTTTCAGAGAGAAAGGGAGAAAGTCTGATGAAAAATGTAGCATTCTTGGAAATGTTGCTGTGTCCTTACCCCAAGTGGACTCTTCATAAGTGGGCAGTTAAGAGTTACACTGGACTATCCAGACCAGGCCCGGAATGGGACAAAAAATAGGCCCGGGCATTTCAGACTGAGCAGCTCATTTTTATGAAAAAGCATATATGTACATACACATACATAATACTTGGTCATTCAACATGGGAAACCTGAATCCACAATTTAGTGCGACTAATCCTTGAAATAAATATTATAGAGTAAATAACACAATACCTTATCTTTCCCACTAAATGACTTCAGGGCTTGAATGTTTTGTCCCCTGAAGTCACTACAAATTCAGGAGGGCATTTTATCTCTGGATAAGTAAAAATGAAATACTTCTTAATTAAGGAAACAGATAACCAAACACACACCAGGACAGGCTTTACCACACCGACACCCAAACACACACCAGGACAGGCTCTGCCACACCGACATCCAAACACACACACACCGGGACAGGCTCTGCCACACCGACATCCAAACACACACACACCAGGACAGTTAAAAAAAGAAATGGTTCAGCACTCAACTCCCAGGTAGCTGGGAGCTAGCAGGAAAAAAGGGCAAAACAAAAACAGAAAGCATAACAAAAATAGCAACGTTTCGGCCAAACAGGGCCTTTTGAGCTTGACAAAGGCCCTGGTTGGCCGAAACATTGCTTTTTTGTTTTGCTTTGAATAAAGTAACCTAAGGATTGGAAGCTGATTGGAGTGCTGGGGTTCTTTGCTGTGTTCGTATACACACCAGGACAGGCTCTGCCACACCAACACCCAAACACACACCCCAGGACAGGCTCTGCCACACTGACACCCGGACACACACACTAGGACAGGCTCTGCCACACTGACACCCAGACACATACCAGGACAGGCACACCGACACCCAAATACACACACACCAGGACAGGCTCTGTCACATCGAAACCCCAACACACACACACCAGGACAGGCTCTGTCACACCAACACCCACACACACCAGGACAGGCTCTGCCACACCGACACCCAAACACACCAGGACAGGCTCTGCCACACCGACACCCAATCACAAACACACAACACGACAGGCTTTGCCACACTGACACCCGCATCCGGAGGGTTTGCCCCCAAAACAGCTTGCCTGTGGCAACTTTGCCACCAAAACAGCCTACCTGTGGCATCTTTGCCACCAAAACAGCCTGCCTGTGGCATCTTTGCCCCCCTTACACATCCATGCTATCACACACACATATTCATTCGCTCGTTCACAAATATTTATTCACTAATTCACAGATAATCATTCACTCATTCAGATATTCATTCATACATTGATACTCATTAATTCCCTCATTCAGATACTCATTTACATATACTCATTCACAAACATTCATTCACTCACTCCTTCACAGATACTCATTAATTCACTCTTTCATTCAATCTCACATACTCCGTACAGCCTCCCTCACCCCCTTACCTGAACTGATGATGTACGCGCCACTCGCAGACTTCCGCGGATCTGCACAGGGGAAGCAGACGTGCAGCAGGGTCATGTGACGTATGTGACGTATGTCACATGGCTCCGTTGGATTGCTGCGTTCCCCTGGCGGTTGAAGAGACGCTGCTCGCGTGCGTCTACCAGGTAAGTAGCAACTCTAGCAGCGGGCTCAGTCGCGGTTGCTGCGGGCTTAAGGGGCAGGTGCCCCTTTTGCCCTGCGTTAAGGACGGCCGCATAGGCCCAGTCAATCCGGTCCTGACTGGGCCTATTTTAAGGTAGGGGCCTGGAGCTGCAGCTCCATTAGCCCCTAAGGCAAATGCCCGGTGCGCCCGATGGCCAGTCCGGGCCTGATCCAGACACCCATCTCTGGTCCTCATGCTTTCATCCAACTACTCCTCTGGCAATCACTAATGTCTGCCTTATCTCCTTCTCACACCTTTCACCTAAACCCATTTCCTGCTGTTACCCCTATTTTCCACCTGATATGACTCTCACACCTTTCACCTGAACCCCTCATTTCCTGCTGTTATCCCTGTTTTCCACCCGGTATGACCTCACACCTTTCACCTGAACCCCTCATTTCTTGCTGTTACCCCTGTTTTCTACCCGGTATGACTCTCACACCTTTCACCTGAACCCCTAATTTCCTGCTGTTACTCCTGTTTTCCACCCAGTATGACCTCACACCTTTCACCTGAACCCCTCATTTCTTGCTGTTACTCCTGTTTTCTACCCGGTATGACTCTCACACCTTTCACCTGAACCCCTAATTTCCTGCTGTTACCCCTGTTTTCCACCTGCTTTGACTCTCACACCTTTCACCTGAACTCCTCATTTCCTGCCGTTACCCCTGTTTTCCACCAGTTATGTCTTTATCCTGCCTGTCTCCATACCCTGCTACTCTCAAAGGAGAGGGAAACCACATACGAAGTACCACTACAGAATGCAGGATTTCACCTGCGCCGCACCCCTCCTGTGGAATTCCAATCCCCATTCTATTCAGACTTTCTGCCTCATACGCAACTTTCAAAACCTCTCTGAAAACCCACCTGTTCAGGGAAGCATACAACATTCCTTCTCAGTACTCCCAGTACTCCCAACCATCTGAACAATCAACAGCTTCAACACATCATTGGAACCAGATCAACTCACCCCCATCCAAGCAGACCTCTCCTATTGTCTCATTTCCCCTTAACCACCGACTAGATTGTAAGCTCGCAAAAGCACCACTCCTTTGCACCAGTTTATAATTGTATGTGTTTTTGTATGTGAAATTGTTCTACTGACTGTAACTACCGGCGCTTTATAAATAAATGTAATGTTATGTAATGATGGGACAGAGAAGGTAATTCCACAGAATGGATGTGGCCTGGTTGAAATCCTGAATATTCGAAAAACTAATGACAGTACAAGAAAGATGCAAGACATGTGAGGAAGGAAGCGGGCAGTTAGGGGTGTACTTGGATAGGAGGGTAGAGATATGGGGGGGTGTAGAGTTGTTAAGGGTTCTGTAGGTCAGGATTAGAAGTTTACATTTGTTTTTAAAAGGGTATGGGAAGCCAATGGAGTGATTGGCATAGTGGAGCAGCAGATGATTAACAGTGACAGAGGATAGATTGGAGAGGTGAAAGGCAGGAGAGGGGAAGAAAAAAGGAACAAGAATTGATCCCCCAGAGTAAAGAAGGGCATTGCGGTGTAGGGGAATGTTATAGGCCAGGCACTGGCAGATAGACACATCCAGCCACAAGAGTGAACCTCCCCCTCAATATTAGAAAAAAGAAGAATTGATTCTCCAGAATAAGGAAGGAGACTGAACCGCTGCAGCGGGATAGGGCAAGGCACAAGGAAAGTTCTGCTAGAGACAGAGACATCCATACTGTACAGAATTGTGTATATATGCAAATTGATTAATTAATTTATCAAAGTTATATTCATGTTCACTATATACTCAGCCAGCCATTGACGGTGGTACACACTAACTCCCACCAGTATATGCTGAGCCAGACATTCACGATAGTACACCATAACTCACATCATTGTATTCTAATCCAGACATTGAGGGTGGTACAGAATAACTGCCATCACTATATACAAAGCCAGACATTAACGGAGGTATCATAATCAGTGCCTGGCTCAGTATATAATGATAGGAGTTAAGGTGTAACTGTACACCTTAACCTCCTGTACTTTATATTAAGCCAGGCACTGATGGTGGTACACAATAACTCCCATCAGTGATGAGAGTCATTGTGCACAAACATCAGAGGGCCATTACACACATGCTTCATGATTTCCAACACTCTCACAATGTTTCCTTTCCTGTGTCTCCGTCTCCTCTCCTGCTGCTCCTCTTTCTCCTCCTCTACCTTTTCTAGTTCTGACTTAGTCTGTTTTGCCTCCTCTTCTTTTTTCTTACTTTTACATCTTCTTAAAGAAATGGCCTTCTAGGCCTGATGTGGGCGTGGCTTCAGTGCTGTGCCCTGGGATATGACATCAAATCTCAGCACATAGCATCAGAAGCCTGCGCTCATCACAAGGGACCTATATACGGAGGTCTGTATAAGTAGACCCCCTGCTGCTTTGATTTTGGCGCATTTAGAGGAGGATCCATGATCTCTCTACTTGGTTCTGTTCTATGGGCCCCTGCTGACTCTTATGGGCCCTCGGTCCATGCCCAAGTGCCCAATGGGTCAGTCCGCCCCTGGTTATGGCAAGTAAGTGCGTAGCTGCAAAGGCAAAAGGTATATTTGTATGTAACGGGCAGCGTGAATGTGTATTTGTGTGTATACGGGCAGTGCATTTTTGTTTATATGCGCAGGCATTTGTAAAGGAAATATATATATATCGTATTTCCTTGATTATAAGATGACCCCCCAAAATTTGAATATTAATTTAGGAAAAAATTATGAACATAAGACTACCCTATAAGACAAAGTTTTACTAGTAAATATTAATTCACATGTAAACTATTTTTTCATATTTAATAAGAACTGATTGAGAAAAATGCATTTTTTGCTTTTATTTCCTTTTATTTGCCAGCCTGCCACCAGTTATGCACATCTGCCCCAGAAATGCCTTATCCATTGCAGAGCCTATAATATTATTTTCCATCTTCTTAAAGAAATGGCCTTCTAGGCCTGATGTGGGCGTGGCTTCAGTGCTGTGCCCTAGGATATGACATCAAATCGCAGCGCATAGCATCAGAAGCCTGCGCTCATCACAAGGGACCAAGTATGTTACATTAAAAACTCAGTCACCTGATTTCTGGGTTTTTTTTACAGATTCCTTGTCTTCTTATTTTCTTTAAAGTATTTTTTTCTTAAAACATAAAAAGTGTTACGTGAAATAGGCTATTTTTCATTCCTGGAACAAAATGCTCAAGAAATTATACAATTAGTGCTGGTACTTCATAGACAAGATACATTTGTTTTAATTATACCCATAATGCATTGGAGCACTTCCAATTACTCTAAAACCATTTGTGCTTCTAATTATCTACTCAAATGCTTATTTTGGATCTGTTTGCATGTGCAAACATTTGAGGCAGTTATAATTGTACTTATTCACCTGATGACAAGAGAATAATAGTATTTATAATCCCATTTGGTTCATTTAAGTAACTTTAATTGTATAAATGTATCCCTTAATTACTAATTTATGGTATATTAAAAAAAGAAAATCTCATGTGTTACATACCTTAAGGAACAAAAGTTTTTATTTTGCATGGTTTGCAAACCGTCCCTTCAATCGGGGGAGAGGACATCACGGAAGTTCTGCCGTTTTGGAGGAAGTTCACGGAAATGAGAAAGTGAGTGCTTGGGAGAGTGAGAGTAAATGTGGGTGTTGGACAACAAATTTTGTTTCCCAAGGGTTTCCCCGGTTTTTGGCTGAAATTTATGGGCAGGAAACAGAAATCGCTGTCCAAAAACAAATGGGTCAAAAACAAACCAAAACATTTGTATTTGATCCATTTGCACACCAACGTTTTATATTGCACACCAACCTATTTTATAACTAACATGTGAATTAAGTAAAGTTGTGTGAAAAAGAAAGTACACCCTCTTTGAATTCTATGGTTTTACATATCAGGACATATTAACAATCATCTGTTCTTTAGCAGGTCTAAAAAAATTGTACAATCTTAGATGAACAACAATACATGACATATTACACAGTGTCATAATTTATTCCACAAAAATAAAGCCAAATTGGAGAAACTATGTGTGAAGAACTAAGTACACCTTATGATTCAATAGCTTGTAGAACCACCTTTAGCAGCAATAACTTGAAGTAATCATTTTCTGTATGACTTTATCAGTCTCTTGCATTGTTGTGTAGGAAATTTGGCCCACTCTTCTTTGCAATGTTGCTTCAGTTCATTGGGGTTAGCCAGCATTTGTTTATGCACAGCTCTCTTAAGGTCCCACCACAGCATTTAAATCCAGTTGAGGTCTGTACATTGACCGGGTCATTGCAACACCTTGATCTTTTGGGTTTTTTTTTAGCCATTCTGTTGTAGATTTGCTTGGGATCATTGTCATGTTGCATGACCCAGTTTTAGCCAAGCTTTAGCTGTCAGACAGATGGCCATACATTTGACTCTAGAACACTTTGGTATAAAGAGGAGTTCATGGTAGACTCAATGACTACAAGGTTCCCAGGTCCTGTAACTGACAAACACAAGCTCAAATCATCACCCCTCCACCAACATGGCACTGTGCTTTATGGCCAAATGTATTGATTATGGACAATGATGAATGTTTAATACGTGTTCCCATGCATGCACAATAACATATGGCCTATAGGGGGGCCTAGTGAGCACAGTGACGTCAAGTGAATAAAGATGGTTGCCGCATACTCAATGAGACATGTGCCTGAGGGAGGAAGTGAGGATCTTTGAGTCACTTCCTGACACAAATACCCACCTGTAGTGACCGCGCTTCCTAGAGTTGACCATTAGGTATTGGTTCGGTTACCTCGGAGTGTGGATACTGGATTGAAGGCTATTTAAGGTTGTACCAGTTAGTTTAGAAAGAGTTTCATGACTGGGTCAGAAGAAGCCAGGTGTCTTATTTGAGGAGCCCATGTACCATTGAACATGCGACAAGGAAGTCTCCTCATTGTTTCAAGTTTTATGCTGAGGCAATTATCCTATATAAGCTGCTGAATCTCTACTTATAGAGCTAAGTATATTTGTTTTGTTATTTTGTGCGTATAAATATTATACTGTTTAGTTACTACTTATACATGATATATATATATAGTTTGCAGAGGTTTATGTCTAAAGCCTTGTCTGTTTATTCAAGATATTCACTGATATTTATGTGATTGACCAGTATACTTATATTTTTTATTTATTTCAATTTTTGGGTATTTGCATAACTTCATAAATTTACATATTCCCATAGTACCAAACATCTCTACTTTTGTCTTTTCTGTCCAAAGGACATTGGTTTGTTTAGATGCACCTTTGCAAACCTAAGCCATGCTGCCATGTTCTTTTTGGAGGCTTTCTCTTGGCAACTCTTCCAAACAAACCATACTTGTTCAGTCTTTTTCTAATTGTACTTGTCATGAACTTAACATGCTGAGGCCTGTATAGTCTGAGATGTAGCTCGATGGGGGACCCTTAGAGCCAGCCCATATTACGCATGAGACGGTTCTGTTGTCTCTGGGCATATGAGTTCTCCATTAGGAGGCCCTTCCATGTCAAGTAATTAAATCTACACATTACCCTGTTGTCCTCGGGTATGGAAAATCATAAAACATTAAGAGAATAGATAATCAAACACAAAATTGAATTACAAGGGTGGGTAAAATTATCAGGGGAGAGGATGAACCAGGGTTACTTCAACAACGCCCACAACGCCAACAACGTCATGTAATAGAAGTGTCTTTTCTGCAATTCCTATCCCTTTAAATAAGCATGGAATAATACATATTATTTATGTGACCAAAAGCATGTGGATAGCTAACCATCACACCTAGTTGAGCTTGTTGGACATTCCATTCTAAAACCATGGACATTAATGAGGCATTAACCTCCACTCCCTCTCAACTCAAGACAAACATGCACAAGGACCCTTGTAAACAATATGTGATGACTTCTAACAAACTGTCCATCCTATAAAAACAGTTCACCATTAAACACTTTTAAGGTAAAATTTACCTGACCTACCTCAGCGGCCGTGTAGGGTCCCACCACGAGCCGCATCTGTGTCCTGACACCCGAACCGCTGTACGGGGACCATCCGGTTGCGGAGTGGGCCGCATTTCCGGCCTCTAGTAAACCACACCTCGCGGAAGACGGACGCGACCACGATGCTGATGGCGGGGGGCGTATCCAACTACCCGGTGAGATGGCTCCAATGCAAGAGGTAGGCAGAAGGCGGGGAATAGGCATAACAGACAGATCCACTCTAAGGGCGGATGATGAGGGGGGGGAGTCAACACCTGGCATGGCCATATAAACCCCCAGCACTGTTCAATCAGTGCTGGCTTGTTAACTAAGTGGTGCCCCATCCCTGTATCCTGATTGCCTGAAGTTCGCCATTCCTTGCACCTATATTGTTTGTGGATTTCCTGGCTATTTTGACCTCGGCTTGTTTTCTGGACTACGTAAGTTTCCTGGCTATTTTGACCTTGGCTTGTTTATTGGTGATTATCTACTACCCTTGAACTTGGCTACGTTTATATGGACTCTTGTATATTTCTATAACCCCTGACCACGGCTTGTTTAAACGACATTGCTTCCAGTGTATGCCTGACTTTTTGAACCACTACGGAATCTCCCGTGTTTGGTATCTCACTGTGCTGTGCTCCGTTCCCCTGCCTCCTGACAAATACTAAAAAAATCTTTTTTTTAGAATTAATAGTGTAAACTATACTACTAATTTGTAATGGGAACAGAAAAGACAGAGGGCTTCACACAGGTGTACATGACGAGGACTTGGGTGTGTTAGGGTTTAACTGATATTCTGTTGAGTGCTTGAAGTTTATAAAAAAAAGTTAAAGCCTATAATAATGTTTGATTTAACCCTTAAATCAATGCCTTGATCCTTAAGCAAATAAAGCCTTTTATATATGTATAGTTAGAAAAAAGACTTGCTGACAAAATAGCTAATAGTGCCAAAAAAGCTACCCTCCACATATGCAACAGGGGGTTAGTTGCAATAATCGGCCAGTCTTTAATTTTTTAGGAGGTCTTGTTTTCAAATACTAATTATTTTTTATATAAACATTCTTTAGATATTTCATGTAAAATAAATTGTCAGCTACGCACAAGGACATGCACGTTTTTCACCTTGCATTCCCTCACCAGTAACTTGCAAAGTTTATGTTCACAAGTACTTGGAAATAGCTCTTATAATAGTGAATGTACAAGTAGATTTTTAGTGTGAACGTGCAACGACATGCAATATCAGTCAGGTCTGGTCAGTTGATCTAACCTTTAACCGACCATTTAATTTTTTAGTAAATATACCCCATGAAGTATATAAGCATTACTTGTCTAGCAGCTGCTACAGTTAACCAATCTTCTTGTAATTTGGACAGATTGGGTGCACTGTTGCTTGATCTCTGCAGAGAAAGCAAAAGCAAATACTACATGGACAAAATAAACATTCAACCACGAATATGACAGTTGGTATAAAATAAATCATGTTTCTGAGTTTAAATGATTTCACATACCTGCAGACTCCTTTGACTGGTATTGGCGTCTCCTCAGCACAATTAAAATTGAACCTCAAATGAGTAAACATCACAACCATGGATATCAAGTTATCATGCCTCTTATGACATAAAAATTATTAGGTAAGAATTTTTAAAAGTAATTCTTCCTTACAATATTGTATAGTCCATGTTTCCTGCTTGGCCATTTTCTTTGAATATTGGAGAAAAATGGCAATAAATACTAGAAGGCTTTTCCGCACATTATATATCTTTTGGAATACTTAAAAAGCCTGTCGTTTAGCTTTATTACTGGTTCTGTTTCTCTAGATAAATTCTGTCTAATTAAAAGCATTTGTAATCTCAGTTTTGACTTGGCAGCCTTTTCCATTTTCATTAGAAAAAACACTACAAAATCACCAATATCTGGTGGTTTGTAGTGTAATCTCAGTAATGCTTGCCATGCCAAATAACTTCAGCCTACAATGAACATATGATTAAAACATCCTTAAAGTAACTTCTAGGCACATGTTAACTCCAGTCCAGATGGTGCACTCTCTATACGTAGGTTTAAATCCCTGAGCTCCCAGCAGTTACTTGCCCATTCAATGAGCTACTGTTCCATATTCTGGGTGTGTATATTGTTTAGTCTTTTTCATCTACCAGACACCAGCTTTATGGTGACTGTCAGGTAGACTCTGCCTGCCATGATCCATTGAGCTTGTATTAGGTTTACAAATCTGTCTCATCCCTTGGTAACACATCTTAGTTTTCCAAGTCACAGAGACAGAGTACTTCTGGGGAAAAGGGCAGCATGGGGGTTAAGAGTAAGGTTCTAGGTCTTGATGTCAAGAGTGTACCCAGTAGACTTGTGCATTTGTATTTGTTGCATTTTCGTTGTTTAAACCGAATACCGAACGTGGCGTCAGATAAATGTACACAAAGATGAAGACGCACAGTGCGAAGAATCTTCGTTTCTGTTCGTAAATATACTAGGCTAGCCTATTAGTTAAGAAAAAATCTCCTAGCTAATCTCCCTGGTCCCTTCCCCTATACAAGTCACTGCCTCTAGACTATCTTAAATCTTCCATAGTATAGCAGTGGTTAATACGGGAATCCGTAGGATCGCGCCAGGAATTAAAGGTCTGGCATCAACCAATGAAGAGCAGCTGCCCTTTCCCATTCATAGTGTGACAGTTATGGCAGAAAATGAAGAGAAACGAATATAAAGAACGTATATGAATATTCGCCCAAAACGAACACAAGAACAGGAGAATATTCGTAGAATACAATTTTTTTTTACAAAGATGAACATGAAGACTTTGCTGTTGCCCAAAGCTAGTACCCACACACTTAATCTCCGAGGAAAAAAGTGTTTGTGATAACAACATTATTGTGATACTTAAAACATTATTAACCCCTTAGGGGTTAGGCTACAATCGAATATTCCTCAACATTATGTAGGTCAGTGGTCACCATCCCTAAATAAATATGATCTGGATTTGAAATGTCTGTGTATCAAACATTTCAGTTTTCATCAGATTTTTATGAATCTACTGACACCTTCTGTTCAGTAAAAATTATTGTTTTACAGTAGCCTCAAGATTCAGACTAATTATGATTTACCAAATGCTCTGAAAAATACCCCTCGTCTTCTAATCGGGGTCGTCTTCTAATCAGACCTCAAATAGAGGTCTGATTATGAGACTAAGATCCAGATCCCCCGCACTGCTGCAGGGGACCTGGATCCTCCTGCCCCCCCCCATTTGGCACCCCCACACACACACACACACTTACCGGTGCTTCCTGCTGTATTGCCGCGGCAGCGGGTTGACGCCTACGCGATCCGCGTAGAAAATGTCCGCTGCAGTTGGAAGGAGGTGTGGCTAGCAGCGGGGGTTGTCTGCGTCCGTCGCACAGACCTTCCCTGACTGTCAGAGATCAGAGTTCCCCGCGGTTGGTGCTATATAAATAAAAGATAATAATAATAAGGATCTTTATAAAGATTCCATTACTTTGTTATGCAGTTCTTTTGACCTTTATTTTCTGCTCCACATGGCTCAGCCATTTTAACCTGTGTGACTTGGAGAGTGAAAAACTGAATGATGGGCATTGTTTTCCAAATTAAAACAGGGTAGATAAATAGTCATCAAATAAAATAAAAAAAATGTCACTAAGGCTCTTGTCCATGTCCTGTCTCGACTATTGTAACTCTGTCTTAGTGGGTTTCCATCATACCCATTTGGCCCCTCTACAATCCACCATTAAGGACTCTCATCACTTTACTAACACTCCTCCCCTCTGTCAGTCTCTTCACTGGCTGCCTATGCGCTTTAGAATTTATTTCAAAATCCTGACCCTTACCTTCAAAGCTATTCCTCTACTTACATCTCCTTACTCATCTCTAAATACACTCCTGCTTGGTCTCTCCACTCACCCAATGATCTCTATCTTCTCCTCTGATTTCTAGATCTCATGCAAGCTTGCAAGACTTCTCAAAGCCTGCTCCTATCCTCTGGAGTGCATTTCATCGGCTTACGCATCTTTCTCTATGCCTTTGGTGTTTAAAAAACTCTCAAAACCCACTTTTTTAAGGATGCCTATGAACTTATGCATTAACGTTCTTCCTCTCATATTCCTTAGCTCACCATTCCTAGTCCCTCTCCTGCGATACTTAAACTTGTGTGGTTGGCACGTTTACCTATTGTGTAATGCACACTAACTCCCTAGATTGTAAGCTTGTTTGAGCAGGGCCCTCTGTAACTAAGATTCTTATGTTATATACTACTTGTTATGTACTGCTTACAGATTGTATAGTGCTGGAGAATATGGTGACTATATAAAACTATTAATAACAGTATAATAATAGTATTAATAATCTCATCCACCCTGTAAATAACATTGAGCATATATATATTTGTATGAATGTTGAACAGAAAGTAGCACACCCCATCCTGCTGCTCAGGCTCAGCTATCCTCCACTATTCTACTGACTGCCTATCCTTGACTGACTTTCGGTTCAGGCAAAGCGCGCAGAGTCTCTTATATGAGGCCAGTTACATCCGATGTAGCGTGAAAAAGAGTCTGATGCATGGATTTAATGTGCATGATAAAAATAAGACGCTCAGTGCTTTTCTATGGAACACATCAATCTGTTAAAGAAGACATGCTTCATGGTTTTAGTAATAGTTGTGTCTTGGTTGGATGCATTTATGCGACCTTGTGATCTATTCATTGCGGTATATGTAATTTAGTGTGGCATCTTAAACACAAATAATGCATTTTATTTACACGTTTTACATTTCATTGTTTTTTTTAGGTTGAGTGATCATATGGCCATTTTATTTACAGTACACATCTAATTTTTATATGGTCCTGTCCTCTGTCTATTAAGTGCTTCCCTGAATTATAGGTTGTAAGAAATATATTATTAATTGCTTTCCTTTATTTACATCTCACACAGTGCAGTATGGAGTATCAGCAAAAGATAACATTTAGATGTTCTGGAAAAACGGTGCAATATGGCAGCCCTAAGAATGTATCACACTAAAATACTCATTGTAAACAAAGCATTGTAGAAGAGCGATAACTGGTGTTTTACCATATCACAGTCATGATTTAAAAAAAAAAACACCTCATTATATGTGCCATTCACTTACTAACAATTCTGAATTGGACCTTTCGAGTCCATAATGAAATAAGGTGGGTTTTACGTGTACGCTTTCGAAGCTCACAGAGATTCCACAGATACCGATCTTTCCTGGGTTTTACTTTACCAGCTAAAACTACATTCCCCACAAATCTCCGAGCTAAGACCCGTGACGCATTAGATTTTTCGCTTCGCCGATTGGCTGACCAAGGAGCAAGGCGGAAGTTCTGAAAGCAAGTGTCAAGAGGAGATGGAACGCATGTGTTCCGTTCAGCAAAAGATTCCGTGTGTGTTTGTTACGCAGGTGAAAGATGAACCGTCCTCCAAGAGGGAACACCAGGTAATGATTACGTTACCTATCTGTAAACAGTTAACACAAAAAAACTGCAAGCCCAATACCACCAGGATAACAAAAGGAAAATAATCTGTTTTATAGAATAGGATAATGGCATAAACTATATATATATATATATATATATATATATATATATATATATATATATATATATTACTGCTGTCAGTTTTAATAATCAGTAAGTTGTACAAGATATTTTTGTTCTCTGTTTTGAGAAGTTGGTTGTATTTTAGACATTAGTTATAATGTATGCGATGTAAAACGTAGCTGTATTCTCTACCTGCAGTGAAGGACCAAACCTGGTGACATTTCTCCTCTAAGGAGTGTATGTATACAGGAATGTGTCAGTGTTTGTGTTAACGTAGATGTGTTAGAGATGTGAAATGGAGTGTGTTAGCATGAGTATGGATGTGTATGTGTTTTTGTGCATGAATGTGTATATTCGTGGTGTGACGGAGCACCGATAAGATGTTTTTGGCACTGACAAGCTGTAGGCAAAGATGGCATGAGTAGGCTGTTTGGGGGGTTGGGATGGCACTGATAAACTTTTTTTTTTGGGGGGGTATTGCAGGGTCACCGTACCCAAGGCTGGGTATGCTTGTTTGAGGGCTGAGTAATCACCAGTCAGTACCCTCATAAGGATAGCTCCTGCTATCCAAGGAACAGTCATACCACCATTCATGTAGTAAAACAAGAACAACTTTTATTTACTTTACTTTTAAAAACACATAGAACTTATATAGAGCATGGTTTTTATTAACATTCCTTTAACAGACATTCTCAATGTACACAGAACCCAACCCCAAATCCCATCACCTCGGGGAGTACACAGGCAAGTGATGCTACCGTCTGGGCAAACAGGGCTGTGCTGGCCGATTAAGAGCTCCAGCCTAGTTATATGATTGTCCCTTTGAAGGGTTGGAGCTGCAGCTACATTCAGTCTCTGGGGTAGGTTCTAACTTAAAACACCTTATAAAATATTACCGGGTCACGGGATCAGAAACAGGACACAACAGTGCTCCATGACCCGGCTAAACCGCACAGGAATCTTTAATAAAGATCTCCAAAACATTTTCACGTAACGAAATACTGACACACCCCCCCCCTTTATTTTTTATATTCCTCCTTGGAGTATTTGTTTGTGTACATTAACACTAAATGCATTCTATGCATTTTTTCTGTTGTAGTTCCTTGATCATGTGTGTATCAATGTGTCACATTTAATAATGTTAGCATAAAAAACATAACTTGCAACACTCAAATCAGATGATGACGGCTTGATCTTTCTAATAATCTTTCATAAGGTTTCTTAACCCTTTGTTTGCCTGTGCTCTGTGATAATGACTATGCTTCTCCCCTTCATGACATGAGGAAATAGGGGGGAGCATGATGGAATAAAAATTATTCCTCACCCCACCCCTGAAAAAAATTCTGCGGATGTGTTGGACTTTTATAATGGTTACTGAGATGAGATGATTTTATTTTTGACTCATCTACTACTCACCATTTAGTAAATAACATCCATGATTTTTACCTACATACTTACATTGAGCTATTCTTGACAAATTTCAAGCAGAAATTGCTTCCGTGTATCTGATATGCATTCCAATGAATTAATTGATGGATGACAAAAAAGAGCATCAAAATATCGTTGTCCAATTAAGCTGTGATAAAGAATATCCCATTGACCATCACACTGACCTGTCCCAGATCTCCAAGTTCAGTATTCTTCTACAAATTGCAAGGTTACATGAGGTCCCCATAATAGGAAATCTGACTTATTTCAGGGTATCTCTGTAGTTCTTTAGCCACCAGTGTTAGAGGTCTTACTGATGAAAGAGAAAGACAAACACAGACGCCATGTTTAAAAATAATTGGTCATGTATATGATTTATCCACAATATGCTAGCTCCCTCAGTTTAGTGTTCTGTAAAAGATATATATTGGCAACCAAGGAACCAAGTGATACTTTGGGTTAGACCAGATTGTACGTTTACTTGATTGAGGTCTAAGTTCCACCTCTGAAAGAGGGAGACTTATGTATTGCTTCGATTATTAATAGATGTATGTTTTTTTGTTTTTAAGACATTCAGAGTTGTGGCCACAGAAACTCTGAGTCCTGTGGCTTTGCATGCCGATGTTCACTTTGCTCTGCCAACGGAAAAGGTGGATGGAACGTGCTGCTATATTACTAATCATAAAGGTAACAGCTGTTTTATATGAAACTGATTGCTTCATCTGACAATACTGTACAAGTGATTGCATGGCCACATAACTACTTTTCCAATCAGGATGAGGGTTGCTGGTAAGCAATTTGGCTAAATGTTCTACAGCCTTTCTACTTTCAATGCGAAGAATCCCTGGTTGGCATTGGAGCCTTTGGTAGTTAGGGCATGGGAAAAAAGTAAACTCTCTGATTGACTGAAATTATTTAATATGCAATAGTATACTATTAGTTTTGCCGGAGCGCTAATGAAAGGCATATATTAAGGTATATGCAACTTTTATCTGTAACACACTTTTATTTTGCACCATATCTTTAGAAAACCCTGAAAAACATTTGTAAAAAGAAAGAAAACTTTTATTTGAATATTTTGGAATTATTTTCATAGTTTAAATATTCTGATTTTGTTACTTCTCCTATGCCTTACGTATATGAGTTGAATTTCCCCTCTTTTATTTCTTGGATCATCATATATTTGACAGTGGTTAGTAGCAGAATACACTCTACAAAATAGTTTCAATAGTGGGCTAGGCAGCTTTCTATATTTTGATTATTCTTGGATGCAATCTCTAAGTAAACGTATGAATAATCCCATTTTATGTCACATATTCTCCCTTGTCTTAAGATGTATTGAAGGTCAGTGCTTGAACGTGTCATTTATGGTTATTGTTTTTAATGCAGGAAGGCCTTACCTGTGGGCACGGTTAGACAGAAAGCCAACAAAACAAGCTGAAAAAAGGTTTAAGCGACATATTCATTCGAAGGGATGTTCAAAAGGTCAGTTTATGTTAGTGCTAAAATGTTTATTCTCGTTGTCAAGGAATGATCAAGCTCAACCATTAAATTGTATCCTTTTTATGGGCAAAACCATTTTTCCAGTAGTATTTTACAACTTTGGAATTTCTTTTTTGTTAAATGCTGCTCCTCCTTTTCTGAGGTGCATATGTATCGTGATTCATCGCTTTGGGTTTTTTCTTTTAGATTTTGATTGGAATGTTGATGAGGACTTCAAGGCCGTCCCGGAGTTTTGGATACCAGCAAAAGAAGTCAGACATTGCAATGGGAAACCATGCCCTGATGAAAATGGTCACATTCCAGGTTGTGTGATTACACATTTACTTCATTTATTTGCAGCCATTCATACCAATGGCAGCATAACATGTTTCTGAACTCACTATTATATTTACAGGTTGGGTACCAGTAGAAAACACCAATAAACAATACTGCTGGCATTCATGTGTTGTAAATTATGAAGCAGGAATAGCGGTTGTGTTAAAACCACATGCAGAGGAACCTGGATGTCTGGAAATTTGTCTAGAACATTTAACTGATCTTCTGGAGCAAACACTGGAACTCATAGGAACTAATATTAATGGGAATCCATATTGTAAGTGTTACAATTTAATAGTCACTGCTGAAAAAGGCAGAAATTTGCATATTTTGATACTATTTTATAATATTGTTATTGAATGTTGAAATATAGTAGCTAGGGCTGCAACAACTAATCGATAAAATCGATAATAATCGATAATGAAATTCGTTGGCAACGAATTTCATTATCGATTAGTTGAATCGATTATTATCGATTATAAAATGAGGGTTTTTTCAGAGCAAACGCTCTGAAAAATCCCCCTCATTATATAATCCGTTTAGTCTGACTCACCGTCTCACAGCAGCAGCTCCTACTTACTCCCCCTCCCTGTAATCACTGTGACAACTGGCCCCGCCCCTTCCTTCTCCAGGCCAGAACCACATGGCTGTGACACTCATCTAACTGTAAGTATATGTATGTATATATATATATATATATATATATATATATATATAATGTGTATGTGTATGTGTATATATATATATATATATATATATATATATAATGTGTATGTGTATGTGTATATATATATATATATATATATATATATATAATGTGTATGTGTGTATATATATATATATATATATATATATATGTATGTAATATATATATATATATATATATATATATATATATTTGGGCTACTGAAAGTTAGGGGAGGTGGGGGTTAATTTAGGGGCAGTTATGGTTAGTGGGGTGTTTAGGGTTAATTTAGGGGCAGTTATGTTAATAGGGTGTTTAGGGTTAATTTAGGAGCAGCTGTGGTTAATGGGGTGTTTGGGGTTAATTTGAGGCAGTTGTGGTTAATGGTGTGTTTAGGGTTAATTTAGGGGATGCTGTGGTTGATGGGGTCTTTAGGGTTAATTTAGGGGATGCTGTGGTTAAGGGGGTGTTAAATGTTAATTTAGGGGCAGTTATGGTTAATGGGGAGTTTAGGGTTAATTTAGGGGAATCTAAATCCTGGGGGCAGTGAAGTGACATATCTGGGGGTATAAGGCATATACGGTATATAAGGCATATGTGGGGAGGGCAGTGTGGCATGTCTGGGGAGGACGGAGTGGTGTATCAGGGTGTATAAGGCATATCTGGGGGTAGAGAAGTGGCATGTCTGGGAGGCAGGGTGGCATGTCTGGGGAGGATGGAGTGGGGTATCAGGGGATATAAGGCGTATCAGGCACAGTGGCAGATGTGGGAGGCAGCGTGGAGTAGCATATGTGGGGAGGGCAGGGTGGCATGTCTGGGGAGGATGGAGTGGTTCAGGGGGTATAAGGCGTATCAGGCACAGTGGCATGTGGGGGGTAGAGTGGAGTGGCAGATGTGGGAGGCAGCGTGGTGTGGCATATGTGGGAGGCAGCATGGAGTGGCATATGTGGGGGGGCAGCGTGGTGTGGCATATGTGGGAGGCAGCATGGAGTGGCATATGTGGGAGGCAGCGTGGAGTGGTATATGTGGGAGGCAGCGTGGAGTGCTGTGGTAGGCAGCGTGGCATATGTGGGAGGCAGCGTGGAGTGGTATATGTGGGAGGCAGCGTGGAGTGGTATATGTGGGAGGCAGCGTGGAGTGGTATATGTGGGAGGCAGCGTGGTGTGGCACATGTGGGAGGCAGCGTGGTGTGGTATATGTGGGAGGCAGCGTGGCATATGTGGGGGGGCAGCATGGCATGTCTGGGAGGCAGCGTAGCAAGCCTGGGCTCAAATGTGCATATATTGGGGGGCTGGTTGGGAAATAAAGACAAGAAATGTATTATCAAAGTTTTTTTATTCTGCTGTTTGTATTTAACATCATTTGTTTAGTAAATTATTTTAAATAAATGAAAAATGTACATTCATTTTTTTTATCCGATTAATCGATTAATCGAAAAAATAATCGGCCAACTAATCGATTATTAAAATAATCGTTAGTTGCAGCCCTAATAGTAGCACATAATGCACCTGCAAACAAATGCTAAAGTACCATATTACCGTATTTGCTCGATTATAAGACAAGGTTTTTCCAGAGCAAATGCACCGGGCAGCGTGTAGAGCTCTACGTGATTCACGTACACAACTTCCGCTGCAGCCGGTTGGAGGTGCGGTTAGCAGCAGGGGTTGTCTGCGTCCATCACGCAGACCTTCCCCGGCTGTCAGAGATCAGAGTTCCCCGTGATCTCTGACAGCCGGGGAAGGTCTGTGCGATGGACGCAGACAACCCCGGCTGCTAACCGCACCTCCTCCCGGCTGCAGCGGAAGTTGTGTACGCGAATCGTGTAGATGTCTACACGCTGCCCGGACTACGCACCGGGGACTCAGAAGCTCCGGTAAGTTTGGAGGAGGGAGGGGGAGGGAGTGTTAAATGGGGGGCATAAGGCATTTCTGGAGGCAGAGTGCTCTGTGAAATGGGTTTTAACCCCCTTAATGCCACTCTGCCTCCAGAAATGCCTTTTAACCCTCTATACGCCACTCTGCCTCCTGAAATACCTTATACCTCCCTATATGCCACTCTGCCCCATAATATGCCTTTTAACCCCCTAAATGCCAGAGTGGCATTAGGGGTATAAGGCAATTCTGGAGGCAGAGTGGCACATAGGGGGTCAAAAGGCATTTCATGGGGCACAGTGGCATATAGGGGGTATAAGGCATTTCTGGGGCAGAGTGGCAAGCCAGGGGGCAGATTTGCATAACCTGGGGGGCAGGTTGGAAAAAAAAAAGGAAAAAAAACAAAATATTTTTCTCAATCATAGCTTTGATTGTTCACATAGTTTACATGAATTAACATTTACTGGTAAAACTTTTTTCCTATAGGGTCGTCTTATATTCAGGCTTTTTCTTTTTTCATAAATTAATATTCAGATTTGGGGGGTCGTCTTACAATCGAGCAAATACAGTATTCTCTAATTCTTTAAGTATTTTTTAAGATCGCCTTAAAGTTTTAATAGCTAGGATTCCTTTGATTTTTTTGGATTTAGGGTTTCATTTTGGAATACTTATGGTACTTACAAATAGTAGAGCAGTTTCGATTGGTGAAATGTTTATCTAAATTGTGTTTATTTTGTATAGGCATCGGCACCAAGAAGAATCCAATCCACTTTTTGGTTCCTCATGGAGTGTTTCGAGTCCAAGACCTGCAGTCAGTGACTTATAGCAGCCTTGTCTCCTGGTTTAGTAGTTTCCATGGAAAAGTTGAAGGAATTGTCTGGCACTGCAATGATGGATCATTAATAAAGGTATCAGATGCTTTGCTGTGCATTTGGTTGCTTATATGCATAGACATATGGGATATCAGTTTTACTTTAGCTTTGATAAGATTTTTTTTATTTAATATATATTTTTTCTGATTTATTATAGCTCCACCGCCATCATCTTGGATTGAGCTGGCCCCTACCAGACCCAAATCTGAATACCAAACCAGTTGTCGTCGACATTGATTTGTGTAAATACAAATGTGAATTTGCATCAAACTCTTTATTGAATCAGCTTTCAAAGAAACACACTAAGCGGTTTGAGAGACTCAAAGACATTACATTGGAATGAACAGAAAAATGTTTAGGGTTAACATTCCATAATCAAACCATTCAATGCACATTTTTTTTTTTAAATGACTCTCTCAGATTTTCTGGTCGAACTAGTGCTCAACTTGTCGGTACGTTTTCAAACAATGGAAATACAGACATGAAAAGGGTCTATTTATTATAGATATATTGCTTCTGTTGTAGTTTACATGCAATAAAATGTACCAGACAGTGTGCTCAATATTGGTCTACTTTAAAATGTTTTTACCCATTCAAGGAGCTCGAAAGCAGTACACAAGAACAGGAGACAGGTGTACATTATGTAGATTATAGCCCTTTCCAACACAAGTTTTCCTAAATTGGAAAGATCCTTTTAAAAGGCCATATAAGGAGCACAAATATATTTGTACATTGTGGTGTTGTCACTCATAAGCTGCTTTACTAGATTTACTAAATTATTTTTGGCTAAATTACCTTTTGTAATTCTCGATAAGTAGAATCTGTTTCTCTGCTAACCTTGGTGGCACATACGTGAGATGTAACATAGCATAATGGGTGGGCAATCCTCATGAGAAGTCAGCAGCCGCTGCTAACACCTTCCGACCAAACAGGTCTTTAGCAGCTAGCTTGGCCAATTGATGGTGTCTGTTGTTTAGAAGTGTAGCGGCCTCTGGCAGCTCCTGAATGAAAGATGAAGAGGCTAGGAGACCCACGCCAAGACTCTCTTCTGGAAAGGTAGATGGAGATGCACCTCTAGAGATCTAAGTTATGCAGCAACATTTCTTCCTGATTACTGGGGTTAGGAAAGAAGGTCAGAAGTATAATATCCTTGTGTCTGTGAAACCAGTTTACCTTTGGTGAAAATTCCAGAGGTAAGGACAGAACGACTGTTCAGGAAGTGTCCTTTTGAAGACCGAGTCTGCAATTCACCCACTGTACTGGCAGATGTGATTGCCACAAGGAAGGACCTCTTTTGAAATAACATGAAGTGGAGCCAAATGTAAGGGTTCAAGGGCAGCCTGCGTTAGCTGATGAAGCACTAGGTTCAGGTCCCATGGCATAACTTTCAGAGCCTAACGTAGTCGGAGCCTGTCTAAAGCGATACAAAATCTGCGAAAAGGTCTTGGAGAAGCCAGGTCTGAGTCTCAAATAGCTGAGTGCTGAAATATGTACCTTTTAAGGTAGCTGGCGACCATCCTCTATAGAATCCCTCTTGGAGGAAATCCAGTATAGTGACACAAGGGCAGGACACAGGACAATATTTCTTAAAGCCTTCCAGATCGTAAGGTAGTGAAGTGAGGTAACTGCCTTCATGCTCTGTAGCAAAGTCTCTGTGACTGCTTCTGAAAACCCCTGCTGTCTCAAAATGTTTCAATTTCCAGGCTGCAATTCTCAGCATAGCTGGATTTGGATGATGCACTGGTCCCTGGGATAGCAAACAGTGGTTCTACGCAAAGCTGGATAAGTCTGGAGCACCAAACACGACAATGCTAATCCAGCACAATAAGAATGATAGACGCTCTGTCCTAAGTACTCATGATATCAGAACAAACAGGGAAAAAAACAAGCTGAAAAATCCATCTTTGTGAGAGGGCGTCTACTGCAAAGGGATGATCTCTGGGGTTCAGAAAAAACAAACAAACATACTGGTTGTTTAGTTTTTGCTCTAGAGGCCATGAGGATGGCTCATGAAGTCTGCCTGTGCTGATGTTGCTTCCAGAGGCAATTTGAAACTCTATAGGGAGTGATGGTTGGTTCATTAGATTTTTTTTTCATTTTCCATTCCCAAACTAAATTCATTGTCACTCTCTCTCTCTCACACTCTCTGTGAATGCCCCCCTACCTTCACCGCTTACCGCTTCCATGTCCCTGTCTCCTTTTCTGTGGCTCTGCTTCTTCTCTTGCCTCTTGTTTTGTTTGCTTCTTCTGACTTGGTCCTCTTCTTTCTGCTATCCACTGCCTTATACAGGCCTCCCAGAACATTTCTGCAAAATAGCCGAGCCTCCGCGCACACCCTGTCCACCAATTGGAGGAATGGGTGAAAGGCTGTCTCCCTGGGGCTCGCTGTGGCTCCATCCTGTTGTGGAAGTACTTCAAGGGGCCAGAATACTACAGACGGATTGGCGTAGAGAGGTGCAGAAACACAATTTCCTTACTAGCTAAAGTTACCCTATTTTAAAAAAGTAACCATATCCCCAATTTTCTAATGTAATAATAGGCCGAATTCCCTATTAACCCCAATGTATTTATATTTTAATTACTGTATTTGCTCGATGATAAGACAAGGTTTTTTTCAGAGCAAATGCTCTGAAAAATACCCCTCGTCTTATAATCAAGGTCGTCTTCTAATCAGACCTCAAAAAAATGTCCGCTGGGGCCAGGCTGCTTACCGGGCTTTGGTCGCGAGCAGCCTCTCTTCTGCTAGCAGCAGGAGAACAGGAAGCTAGCAGAGTGTCACATAACTCTACCTCACCCTTCCTTCCTCTGGGTGCGGGGCCAGAGAAGTTGCTGGCACAGTCGGGCCCCTGCAGAAGTCTTCGAGTGAGAGATCTGCAGTTCAGGTAAGGGGGTGGGGGAGGGTTTTCGAGCAAGTATGTGTGATTAATGGAATGAATGAGTATTTAAATGTTTGTGAATGAGTGTGTGTGATAGCATGAATGTGTAAGGGAGGTGGTGGTGGTAGCATGGCATAGGGAGGCTGTACTCACACTCCTATCATCCCCAGGTTCCAGCATGTACTGGCTGCCTTGGCTTGATAGGAGTGTGACTGCTGTTAGAAGTTATATATATATATATATATACCTCCAGAAATGCCTTTTAACCCCTATATACGACTCTGCCCCATGATATGCCTGTTAACCCCCTATATGCCACTCTGGCATATAGGGGGTTAAAAGGCATATCATGGGGCAGAGTGGCATATAGGAGGGTATAAGACATTTCTGGAGGCAGAGTGGCATATAGAGGGTTAAAAGGCACATCATGGGGCAGACTGGCAAATAGGGGGTATAAGGCATTTCTGGGGGCAGAGTGGCAACCCTGGGGGCTGATGTGCATAACTGGGGGGGCAGGTTGGCAAATAAAAGGAAATAAAAAAATACATATTTTTCTCAATCATAGCTTTTATTAAATATGGAAAAATTGTTTACATGAATTAACATTTACTGGTAAAACTTTTTTTCAGGCTTTTTTTCTATTCAGGCTTTTTGTTTTTTTCCTAAATTAATATTTAGATTTTGGGGGGTCGTCTTATAATCAGGGTCGTCTTATAATCGAGCAAATACGGTAAATACCTCAAAGTGATACAGCTGCTGGGCAAACAAAGCACAAACTATAGGCTGTTTAACTTGTGAATTTAGTGTTGCTACATGATGTCCATTTTCTTTTTTACTACCTTCTCGCCACATCAACCAATGCAGTGGTCTAGTCAGCAGGAACCATGGTGATAGAACCATGTTTTACACTGGCTATGACCTTCAATACATTCCTGTTTCCTACCATGTTGCGGTTGCATCATTGGTTTTATGTGGCTTCTTCCATAAATCATAGTTCATTTCCAACTATCTTTTGGATTTGCAGTAACATTTTACTGATGAGTGCATTCAAAATATCGGCAGTTGCTCCCCCCCCCAAGAAAGATGGAGGCATGCTCTGGCAGTAGGTCTAAAGAGGTAAGTCCACCTGGACTTTTCACTTACTTTCACAGTGTAAGTGTGCTGCGTGCATGTTAGTGTCTATCTGGGTATGTATGTTAATAAATGCATGTGTGCATGTACAGTCGGGTAAAAAGGAGAGTACGCCCTTTTTGAATTCTATCAGTCTCTCACATCGTTGTGGAGGAATTTCGGCCCACTCTTCTTTACAACATTGCTTTACTTCATTGAGGTTTGCGGGCATTTGTTTATGCATAGCTCGCTTAAGGTCAATCAGGTTGACGTCTGGACCTTGACTGGGCTATTGCAACACCTTGATTCTTTTCTTTATAAGCTATTCTGTTATAATTGTTCTGGTATACTTGGGATCATTGTCTTGTTGCATGACCCTTTATCGGCCAAGCTTTAGCTGTCGGACAAATGGCCTCATATTTGACTTTAAGATACTTTGGTGTACAGAGGAAACCTTGCTGAAACCACTTACCCGTAGTTACTGCTACAAGAAAGCTACTATTCCCTCTTTTCACCTATCATTTTGTTTCAATTACCCATTCTATTCCTTTAGATTGTAAGGCTAGATGGAAAGCTTACAGACTGGGTTCTTAACTCCTGATGTGTCTGTATGTCTTAATATGTAAAGTATTTGTTATGTGTGTTAACTGCCCCATTTAAATTACACAGTGATGCACAAGTTGTTGGCGCTTCATAAATAAAAGGTAATAATAATAAATAGCAGCAATCTATTCACTTCATGCCCTATGTTAGTGTGTGTCTGCCTGTGTATGCATATTAGTGTGTGTCTGCCTGTGTGTGCATATTAGTGTGTGTCTGCCTGTGTATGCATGTTAGTGTGTATCTATCTGGCTATGCATATTAGTGTGTGTCTGCCTGTGTATGCATATTAGTGTGTGTCTGCCTGTGTGTGCATATTAGTGTGTGTCTGCCTGTGTATGCATATTAGTGTGTGTCTGCCTGTGTATGCATATTAGTGTGTATCTATCTGGCTATGCATATTAGTGTGTGTCTGCCTGTGTATGCATATTAGTGTGTGTCTGCCTGTGTATGCATGTTAGTGTGTATCTGCCTGGCTAGGCATGTTAGTGTCTGTGTGTCTGGTTATGTATGTGTGTCTGAGTATGTATGTTAGTGGCTGCATGTTAGTGTCTAACTGGTTGTGTTAGTTTGAGTATGGGGGTATGCTTGTGTGGATGTCTGGGCGTGTATGTTACTGCCAAGTGTCTGCGTGTGTTAGAGCTGAGCGGTCTCTAGTTGTGTTGACCCGAGTGTATGGCTGTGTGCCCCTCTAGAGGTCAGGCTCTGGATTCCCCATTGATTCAAAATCTTATATTTTTTGGCCAAAACAAACACCAAATATATTATTAAAAGGTGTATATTCTGTGCACTGCAGCTCTGGTGCAAAGATTCCAGTTGTAACAGTGGTTATTGTGACATCATAGCTCTGGATGTATGTGTGCAGGACACAGGCTCAGGCCACCACTTTGCTGGATTGATAGAAGAAGGAAGATGAAGCTGGTAGTTTTGTTCTTATTTCTGCTGGTTGCAGAAGTCTGTCCTGCTCCGCTGCCTGCTAATCGGCATGATGATTACGGCAAGTTGAAGACGGTACCAAGCACGCCTCCAAAGAACGGCCAAAATGAACTGGATGTGAAATGGATTGCTGTTTTAACATCAGTGACACTTGTGTCATTTTGCCTTTGCTCCAGCCTGCTCGGATTCCTGATCTACAAATATATAAATTGGAATCCAAATAATAATGGCAGCCTGCATCAGACCCCCAGAAGAGACGGTCCAAAAGCATGCGCCTTCTTACAGTCAGTCTTCTTTTCATAATAAGGAGATTTCACCTGCAGTTTCAAAAGGTTGTTTTATTCTGGTGCGTATACTTTACATAATATAATGATATGATCATTATATAAGGAATATCATGGGAGAGAGAATGGATACAATGCATGTCATCGCTTTGTAGAAGCCCGATTGGCAGGCGAAACGTGTTGGTGATTACATTGATTATGTATCGAGGAAGAGGAGTAACAGCACAGCCTACAGAGGGTTACCAGCGGCTTTTGAGAAATCTGAAGGACTACCATACTACTACTTTTTTCTGGCTGTGTTTGTGAGGCTCTGAAAAGTCTGCTCACCGCTCCACTTTGTGAGCATTGCATTTTATGTATTTGTTTGTTTTACAATAATAAATATGTATCCTTAAGTTCTTCACCTGTGAGGTTTTTTTACTATATTGTTTTAACCCTTGATGCTATATGCGCATGTCATGCTCCCTCCTCTGTGAGTAATATTCCTTTGGGGGATTTTTTGTGTTTATTTATACAGGTCGGACAATGTTTTTTTGTTTTTCTTTTGATGATTGAAAAATATAACCGACTATTTCGAACTATATGGAAGAAGTTTGAAGATTTTTAAAAATATAAGTACTCCACTATTTTAGAAAATCAAAAAATTCATAAATCATTTGTAGACAAGTGCATTTTTCAGTTAGTCTTATGCCCATTCGTTTTCAGGCAGTGAATTTCGTTTCCTGCCCTTCCTTCCGTTCGTCTGAAAATTACGGGGGATTTTTAATTCGGGAACTTAATTTCTGGCCGGTGTCCACGTTCACTTTCAATCACTTTCTCACACTGTCACTCACTCTTTCACGCTCTTATTCACTCTCTCACACTTCTGCTGACCACTTGCGCATCTTCTTCTCCCTTCTCTTCCATCTTATCTATTCTATGTTTAATCTGCATTCCTTAATTTTCTTTCTTTGTCCGCAAATTCCGTAGCGCTGTGCAATGGGTAGACAGGACATATCAAGTAGTATGTAACATGACAATTTGACTGACAAAGACAACAGCTGAGGAGGGCCCTGCTCAAACGAGCTTACAATCTAGAGGATGCTTATCCACTTAGCTGGAGGTGCCCTCTGGGATAAGTAATATCAGTCCTCATCTGAACAATAAAAGAATTAAGCATATCGCAGCAGGAACAAAATAGACTGAGATGCAACCTAATCTGAATGGGTCTGGTTAGATTTTTTCCTCTTAGGATAGACTGAAGCATTTAAGGCAGGGGCTTCCAACATGCGGCCCGCGGCACCTCGAGGTGCGGCCCACGTGAGATCGGCAGCCAGGGCAACCGGGATCACAAGATCCCGCAGCCCTGCTACTTACCTGTGGGAGGGTCTTTTGTACTGCACAGAGGAAGCGAAACCCAGCAGAGTTCACGTGACATCACATGACTCTGCTCCAGTCCTGCTTCCTCTGTGCTCCGCTGCCTGCTAATCGGCATGATGATTACGGCAAGTTGAAGATGGTACCAAGCACGCCTCCAAAGAACGGCCAAAATGAACTGGATGTGAAATGGATTGTTGTTTTAGCATCAGTGACACTTGTGTCATTTTGCCTTTGCTGCTGCCTGCTCGGATTCCTGATCTACAAATATATAAATTGGAATCCAAATAATAATAGCAGCCTGCATCAGACCCCCAGAAGAGACGGTCCAAAAGTATGCGCCTTCTTACTGTCAGTCTTCTTTTCGTAATAAATAGCTTCTACTTGTGATTTCAAGGTTTGTTTTTATTCTTTTGTATATAGCTTACATAATAGAATTATATAATTATTTACAGTATACCATGGAAAGAGGTCTGTTTGATTATTCCTACCCATTATTATATCTACCCCATTAAGTTGCTGATTGTTGTTCAATAGTCCTGGTAGACTTTTTGGCAGTAGAGGGGAGTGAACTTCAGAAGTAGAAATTGATTAGATAATGTTGGCTCCGCCGCTGACACGGGTCTATAAACTTTAAATTACTGTATTTGCTCGATTATAAGACGAGGTTTTTTTCAGAGCAAATGCTCTGAAAAATACCCCTCGTCTTATAATCAAGGTCGTCTTCTAATCAGACCTCAAAAAAATGTCCGCTGGGGCCAGGCTACTTACCGGGCTTTGGTCGCGAGCAGCCTCTCTTCTGCTAGCAGCAGGAGAACAGGAAGCTAGAAGAGTGTCACATAACTCTACCTCCCCCTCCTTCCTCTGGGGGTGGGGCCAGAGAAGTTGCTGGCACAGTCGGGCCCCTGCAGAAGTCTTCGAGTGAGAGATCTGCAGTTCAGGTAAGGGGGTGGGGGAGGGGTTTTTGAGCAAGTATGTGTGATTAATGGAATGAATGAGTATTTAAATGTTTGTGAATGAGTGTGTGTGTGTGTGTGTGATAGCATGGATGTGTAAGGGGGGTGGTGGTGGTAGCATGGCATAGGGAGGCTGTACTCACACTCCTATCATCCCCAGGTTCCAGCATGTACTGGCTGCCTTGGCTTGATAGGAGTGTGATTGCTGTTAGCAGTTATATATATATATATATATACCTCCAGAAATGCCTTTTATGCCACATATAGGGGGTTAAAAGGCATATCATGGGGCAGAGTGGCATATAGGAGGGTATAAGATATTTCTGGAGGCAGAGTGGCATATAGAGGGTTAAAAGGCACATCATGGGGACGAGTGGCAAATAGGGGGTATAAGGCATTTCTTGGGGCAGAGTGGCAACCCTGGGGGCAGATGTGCATAACTGGGGGGGCAGGTTGGCAAATAAAAGGAAATAAAAAAATACATATTTTTCTCAATCATAGCTTTTATTAAATATGAAAAAATTGTTTACATGAATTAACATTGACTGGTAAAACTTTTTCTGATTATTAAGCAACCCGGTCTACTAACTTGGGTTTGTGTAGGAGTGACTTATTTAGTCTTAAGGGTTTGGTAAGGAATTATAAATTTGTCTAAAATATTTTTATTTTATCTATTTTGGTGGGATTAACCACCAGAAGACAGTCCTGTGAAATAAAGTCTGATTGAGAGTATGAGTGATAGATTAAGTCAAAAAGTTGAAGTCTAACCCTGTGGTTTTGAACAGTACATCATTACTAGGTGTGACATTTGACTGTGAGTATTAAGAAGATCATTGGATGCAAGGCTATATTCATGTCAAACAAAAAGAAATATGGGGCGCAGAAACATATACGGGAAAAGACAACTAAAATGAAATATAATAATATCTTTAATAGTAAATATAAATATAAATAAAACTAGATAGTGCAGTATGTAAACAAAGTGCAATATATAGGCAAAGGATCAATATAGCCAGCAAAAAGCACTTACATCAAGTCCATGCACCCGAAGTGCATAAAGTGTGTGTATGAAAAAACCACCGATTGTGGCATAAAAGGCAAAAGTTCAGGTAAGTCCTTCCGAATTCTTCTAAACGCGTTTCGCCCTTGGCTTCTTCAGTAGAAGTTTATTCAGTCAGCTACAATCAGTGTCCAAAGACATTTCCCTGTGCACAAGTGTTCACATCCTATGTCTTTTACGGGTCACCTGGTGCGCAACTTGCCATAACACCACTCTAATTGCAATGTGTTTCACACAGCTGGTTCACATGTAATGAGCTGTACTGTTGATCTTTTGGATATTATTTTAAGATTTATGTATAAGATTTTAAAGTATTTTACCTTGGCTTGTGGCTATATGGAAGGGTGTTTTAAATTGTATGCATCTATGACATCAGGGACCATGATTAATCAGAAGGAAAAGAAAATATTGCAAAAATCCATGTCAGAGATAAGAACAGAGAAAAAAAGAGGGATGTCTCGGTCTACCCCTCACTGAGTGGCCTTTGACTTTGCAATTCATGAGGAGCTAGAAAGCACGGGGCAAGTTGACTTTCAGAGCTTGCAGTAATCCCTCTTGAAGGTAACTGGCTTCCAGAGAATTCAGATTGTGGTTCTTATTAATTGAATTTTGTAAAATCTACCTTGAACTCTTCTTAAGTTTTATGTATGTATGCACGTTTTTATATATTGTTAGCAGATACAAGGTAATACACTGCAAGGCAGAAAGCTTTTAAATGAAATGGAGCAGTAAATGTTAAAGAAGGACTGTGTCCTGATATCAAATATGAGACAGGATGAAGATGAAACATAAACAGCCTTTAAGGTAAGAATCACTGGTTTATAGGAAATCAGGATACTTTGTTAGTAGTAAGTGGTGTTCTCGAGGAAGGAAATTCCAGAAATTAATTTGGATTCTTGTCTACTTTAGATGTTTTTTATCTATAAAGTGCATTGTAAAGTGCTGTCCTGCAACGTGAGGTGGGACACAGTTCATTTGGGATGGCCATGTTGCAGAAGAAAACCCTCCTGTGTCTGCCTTATTGACAAAAATAAAAATAAAACTCGGAAAAACAAGACATGCCCCTTGTGTGTTATTGACATGGGCTATGTGGTAGTTGTACAGGCTCCATCCAGCCCTCGTGGTATGTTGTCGGAGGAACTGATGGGAAATAAGTGGGAATTGTCCAGAGCTGGGAATATACCATGTCTCTGGAAAAGAAATGGGGAAAGGAAGGTTCTGCTGGGGCCACATCATGAGTTTAAACAACCGTTTAGGTAATGGCAGCTGCATTTCAGAGACAACAATCCAAGATGTTCTTGTGGTCAGAACAAGACATTTTATATATAAGAACCAGGATTAGTTGAGATACCAACAGCATTCAGAAGAATGATAACCGTTAAGGCAAGAAGGTGGGGATGTAATAAGGGTTGGATTACAAGTTACAAATTTTACGCAAAAGATATGGGTATGGTTGCAAAATGAGTAATACGAGAGAAAATATCAAAGTGAGTGGTGGAGTATGCTGAACATCAGGCATTTAACATAGTAAGGAAATTCTGAGTACAGGATAAGATGATATATCTAAAATAATGTTAATAATTAAAGAATGCATTTAACCCATACAAAATGGACTCCAATATGCATTAGAAAATAAAAATACAGTCTAGACTGCTAGAGGTGCATGTCAGATGTTTGCACATCTGGCACCAGATGTCCTTTACCATCACAATCAAGTCCCAAAAAGGAGCAAATTGCTATTAACATTACCCTCTCAAGAAGAAAACAAGTGAAAGCACTTACCTGACATAGAAGATGGACCCCTGCAGCTGCCCTCTCTCCCTTAATGGCACTGATTCTGCAGAATCCCCATGCATAGCTATCATATGCATTAAGGTATGCAAATTGTCAGGATGGAAGAGTTGTATTAAGAAGATGTGATTAGGTGAAGTCCATTACGAATGTGAATATCAGAGAAATATCACTCTACTGAGCAATTAAGAGCAACACTTCATATATTTGCTGATTACTTGATATTGAGGTCATATTTAGGTTTTTCTGTGTATGGGTGTAGTCATTTATTATCAGTTGAACTATATTCCAAGTAGCTACAATGGTTCTAAATTTCATTTTTCTTCTAAATCTAGAAGTTTAGCAGTTTATCAAACAATTCAGAGACATGTTTTTCAACTCCAAACTTTATTTAAATAAATATACAAAATATCCACACAGTCTACAAAAATATATAAAAAAAAGATTCCTATTAACTTATTCAAACCTTTATTTACGATTTACAAAATCACTGCTAGACAGTGGACTGAACAAAACATGGTTTTCTCTAACATAAACAATAAAAGTATTAAAGGAATAAAACAATACTTTGTTGCTACATTCCTAATGCTTGCAGGACATGCTTTTTTATATATTAAATTGCTGAACCAGGAAGCAAAGAGAGAAAACACTTTTAAGTGCACGTACATGCCCAGAAAAAGAAGCAAATTGCTTCAGAGATTTCTAAAAGGAAAATCGTTGGCATGACTACCCCACTAAGTTATTGAATAAACCATTTTGGTCACCTTGGTGACATTTGAAACTAATAAAAAGTGCTATGTTAACTGAAACTCTATGGACCACATACGTAATATTGGGTTTAAGATTTTTAAAATGATGTAACAAACATTTCAATATACAGTTTGTATAACACTATTGTACCATGATGGAATTCTGCAACTTAAGTCAAGGAATAATAGTATTACGCTAGTTTGAACTTTAGACTGTATTATACAAACGGCGGCATATACTGGCAAAATATTTCACAAAAGCCTAGAGTCAGGTCACTGTCAAATGTTGGTTCTTCATATTATCGCCTAGCTACATAGGTATCAATGTAATACATTTTAGTACTGATTGTTATCTAGTAACAACCAAGCTCATAATTAAAACAAAAGAGCCAATACTATAAGACTAAGCTGCATGTAAAAATTTAAAGAACCATTTTTTTCATTGCTGTAAAGTTTGTATAAAATGCTTAAAGAAGAAAAAAATAAAAGAAAACATTTTACAGAACCATTAAGAATCCAGTTTGCATTTTGGTGAAAGTATTTTTAAAATGCTCAACATTCAATTAGAATTAGTTTGTTGGGATATCTACATGAACCCCAAACTGCTTTGCAAGTGCTTTTAATCTTTCTTCGAGAATAATGTTTTTTTTAACTTCCTCGTTATAGTTATATTTCAGATCTTCAATTTCTTCAAAAAAGGTTGGATCAAAATTTTCCAATTCTATTTTCAACCTCCTAATTTCTTCCTGGAAAAAAAAACCCAACAGTTTAAGACACACCATCCTAAAGAACAGCAGCTACAATCCTGTCAAACCCTGCAGCTACCCCATGTTCTGCAGAACATGTATAAGAAAAACACTCAGGTCCACTTGGCTCATTACCTTTTCTCCTGTTTAGGGTATGTGCCCTAGAACCTGTGTATGTGTGTTTGTGTGTGTGCGCATGTGCAGACAATTGTGAATTCTTACCTAGGAATTGCTTTCCTAGTCTATCCTTTGGCAGCATAGGTGCAATAGTCTTCTACCATCTGAGGTAGGACAGGAAGAGAACTATCAGCGATAGACCTCCCCTCCCACACACCCAGTGTAATAACTAAAGCCCTACATATCTGCTGCCAAAGAATTCACGATTTCCATGTCATCATTGGCAGCACATGTGAGATGTAACAAAGGGATGGGATCAGGAAACAACTGCTTTCAGGACTCATCTGCCAAAGGCTGCATCCACAGAGGAGAAAATGTCAAGTCGACAGTGCTTAGAGATGGTGTGCAGATTCTTCCAAACTGCAGCTTTGCATATTTAGTCAGGGGTAGCTTGAGCCTTTTCTGCTCGAGATGTAGCGAGAGCCTGAGTTGAACAAGCCTTTAAATTCAAGGGTTCATCTTTGCCTGACGATTTGCAGCTCTCACAAATAGCTTGAGTAATCCATCTAGATTATCGTTTAGAGAATTTAAGGCCCCCCTTCTGGCATAAGAGAAGGCAACAAAAAAAGCCAGCAGAACGTCTCCAGGCCGAGTCTTAGACAAGTAATGAGCAAGCACCTGTGTGTGAAGATGAGATTCTTTGTGTCCCCTTCACAGTTTGTGCTTTATGTTTGTAACTGTATTTTTTGTCAGAGAATGGTAAAATCTGAGGCAGGTCAAGAAGAGCATGGCTATGAGAGAGACACCTCCCATCTCACATACCCAGTGTTCTTCCTCCCCTACCATGTCAAATACAAGATCTGTGTATAAATAAGTCAAAGCAGCCTCCTCATTCCACTCTTACAATGGCTGCCTGTACCAATCAATGGTCAGTAATTTAACAGAAGAGAGATACTGTAATCTACTGGAGAGATTAATGACACGAATGCGAGTTTATTTTGTGCACTCAACTGCAACTGGTCTTAAATGTTACAGTGCAGAAGATATTAAATTATAAGACATATTCAATCACATTTCATATTCAACCTACCTTTAACTGTTGTTTCTCTAAATCTGATGTTTTAACATATGTTTGTAGAGTAAAAATTTCCTCCATCAACTTGTCAGGCTTTTTTCTCCTATCAAGTGATTCATCATATCCTGAAGTGAAATATTGTAAAGAGAAATAATGGTAATTGTATATTGCATTACACTATAGAAAAAAAGAAATTGATATATTAAAAGATACCTGGTATCGTTTAATTGACTGCCACCTACAAGAGTGGTGTAAAGTGTAGTACAGACCTAAACCAATAATGAAGTGGTAGCTGTTGATATAAAGTAGCTATTGGTAAGGCAGATATGGTGCTAATAAGTACAGAGAGGTTTGGGGCACAGAAATGGCACAGGCAGGCTGTTTGGGAAGAAAGGTGGCATTGTGGGACATGTTGCTTGTAAAGCCAGGGGTCTGATCCCTAGGTACTTATTGAGTCTTAACACTTTTCGTCCCTGGCATTTTAATAATATTGTGGTATTCTGCTATCATTAAGGAACAATTTAATATCATTTTAAAAGTACATTTTTATCGCTATTTGCATGGCAAACTCAGATAGGCATAAGGGGTGTGTCGTGTGGGCGCAAGAGCTCAACAACACGATACAAAATATGGGGCTGGTGTACAAATATTTTCGTCCGCTTTTGTACGCACAATATATTTTTCTTTGCAATCTTTAATCTGCATTTTCCTTTTAACAAAGTATTCTTTCTTGGCATTCTTTGTCAAAATAGAGGTTACCCCGTTTATTGAAATATCCACCTTTTCATGGACAGGCAGGTCTGTGTTTCAAATATGACTCCAGAAATCTCCTGCGTACATGGGCTTACAGTAAGAGGTAAATGCAGTTTTCAATGAGAGTGAATTCAAAATGAATCAAGCTGTCTTTTGTGGATATTGGAAAATGAAAATATATGTGCTGGTAAGATAACAATGGAATATTTAAAAAAATAAAACAAATGATATTTCGCTTTCAAAGTTAGATTCAACTATGGTCCTAAAATAGTTGTTACATTCCCCCTCCACATCCTGGTATGCTTTGCTACCATTAACGACTGGGATTGCTTACCACTTCTCTAGATCAAAGATCTATGTGCTCAGGTAAAAAAAAAAATAGAAAACAGTATTTACCAGATGCACTTATTTCTGGAGAAGATAAACCAATTTGTTGTCGACACAATTCTAACTGGTGAACCAATTCTGCCTTTTCATTCTCCAGACGATTATTGGCTAATCTGTAAGAAACACAAAATAAATTATAATGCAGAATAGTGTTTAGTTACCAGTATAAATAACCTCCATTTAATTCATATACTATTATACTATTAATGGTTCGTGAAGCTCCTCTTACACTTCTTATTCAAATTATTTGTTCTGTATGCTTCATAAAACTTTAAACACAATAAATAGTAAACCAACAATGGCAATGCCAATATTGTATGCCAATTTAATCTCATGCAGATCTATTGCCATCACATTAGAATATTTTGCACATTAGTTTCATGTCAGCATTTTGTATATAAGATCAGAATATTACCTGAGTATCTGAAAATCCCTGGTGAGCCCTGGCTCAGTCTTGGCATCTTCAGGAAAATGTTTCAGCAGCTCAATCTTTACAGATATATAAAGTTAAGTCTATTAGACACAAACAATATGTAAACTGTATTCACAAAGCCCAGAGTTTAATTTCAACCACAATCATTATCGTTCAGAAGCAGAGCTGTACAATGAAAGGTTGTAGGTTTAGTACCATGCTGAAACATAATCACTGTTATTTGCAGTGTAAAAAAAAGACACTTTTTATTATGGGTTTTCTTTCACATAATTTATACACGAATCATAAATCTATGGTTTCATACCTCTTCTTTGAGCTGTTGTATACTTTTTTTGTTTTTTTGTTCACGCTCAGTTGCTTCTTTCAATAGTTTTTTCTGGTCACCAATCTCCTCATTTTTCTTTTTAAGTTCGACTTCCAGTTCCTTCATCTTATTTTCATACATCCTGAATTTGAAGAAAAGTAATTTACTGGATTAATAAATTTAAAGGGGAATGCCAAACATATATTTATCGTAAAACCTTTAGTGATTGTTGTTTGGTTGTAATGAATTTTTTTTTTTAACCAAAATATGAAGCTGAAACCCTACCTGTGTGTTATACGCGATAAATCCTAGAGCTGCACAATCTTCCCTTGCACAGCTCTCTCGCGCACCCTCTCTGATGCCGGGAGCCGGGTGATGACGTCACTCCGGCCCCGGCATCAGCACGAAAAAGTAATACGCACAAAAGTAAAACGCTGGACGATAAGGGGACCCATACCAGATCTCTCAAAAGGTAGGTAGTCTGGATGGGTCTCTCAAATACTGCCAATATATAAAATTAATTTGTGTGTTTTGTGTGTGTGTGTCTGAGTTTTTTATTATTTAAACTTTTTTACTCCAATTTCCTTGTTAAAATGAGGGTGCGTGTTATACGCCGATAAATACGGTGTGTATATTTATATTTATATATATATATATATATATATATATATATATATATATATATATATATATATATATATATATATATATATATATATATATACACACATACATACTCCTGAAAATCACCAAAAACATGCTATTTAGTCAGGGATGCCCAAATTTTGACCCACAACTGTATGTTAACCCCCCCCCCAAAAAAAAAATGCTATGAACATAATCTACAGAGGCTGTGCATTAAATATTTATATCCAACAACATGGATAATGGAATGAGTATTGTCAGAATTCTAATAATTACAACTATTTCAGTATTTACTGCTGCAGAGAAGATACTAACTTGGACATACTTGCTTACAACTGATTTCCATGCTCTTCCGTCTGGTCCTCTGTTTTCTTCCACATTTAGTCTACTCATGGCTTCTTCTAGGTTCATTTTTAACTTCTCGTTCGTAACCTCCAAACTTCTCTTAGCAATCCTTAGCTTTTCTGATGTTTCTGTCTCCTGCATTAGTAATAGATGTTACTTTTCTGATCCCTCATCACATGCATGTCAAATGCAAATCAGGACTTGTATGTCTTATTTGTATACATACCAAATATAGGTAAAAAAAAACAAAAACAAAAAACATGTTTCTTTACCAAGTACACAGTGCTTTATATATTTGTCACAACAGCTTCTTAAGATAGACTTCAAACAATTATTCAAATATATTATATTATATATGTATGCATGTGTGTATTATATATATATATATATATATATCTTGCTGACTGTATGAATCATGCACAATGTTTTGAAATGGTTCAAATTACACTCATTCTGTTTTTACCATTTTAAGTTCTTTTCGAAGTTTCTCATTTTCAGCAATTACTTTCTCTGTACCTCTCGTCTTTGCTTCATATCTCATGCTTAACTTTTCACCCACATGCAGCTTGAGCTTTTCTACTTCAGACTATATTTACAAAAGAGAAATTTAATGAAATTAGTGATTTTAAGCATCAATATAGCATTTACCAGAGCAGTACTGGATTTAACTTTTAATCACACTGGATCAGAGGATAAAAGAGATCAGACAGCTGGAGAGGGTCGGGGGTGATCCCTACCCTAGTATAGGGACAGAAGAAACCAGACACGTTATCTCTAAAGCTGCCTATGGCAGCTGTGGTGCGACTGATGGTAAGCCCCAGTGGTCACTCCTGTAGGAGCGATCAGAGGATTTCGGGGCATCTTTCTTGCTGTTGCTGGTTTGCGTGGACCTCCGGGCAGGGAGCAGCAGCCCCCCTATGATTGCCATGATGTGCAGCCATTTCTTAACAAAGACATAGCACGTATGTTATTTTCTGATGATGCACCTAGTACATCTTCCATCATGAAGGAGTTAAAGGAGAGAGAGAGAAGATACATTCTTGTTCACTATTATTAGCATTGTGGATAATCCATAAAGAGTATAAAATAGATCAATACGCACAAATTGCGAAATCAAGAAACCACTGATAAACATTGAACCAACATCATCTACTTAAAAGAACAGTCTAGTCCCAAAAATGTATTGTCAATGCATGTTGGAGTTTATTTTGAATGGATTCTATTATATACATAAGTTAAAAAAATGTAACTTTTGTCCCCCCCTGGTTGGCTCTACTGAAGCCATAAAACATTACAATGTACACTTTTTGCACACGCTCAGTAGCACCAAGTCCTTTAACAACTACATTTGGGCAGGGCAGAGTACAGCTACAACAGAGATGAAATACACGGTGGCATGAATCAGGGAAGATCCATTTAAAAGGTATTCATTCTTTGAGCAAGGACTTTGCAGTAATGGAAACAAAATGCTTTTTGTCTCTTTATATGATCTTACAAATGAGTTCCTAACAAACACTTATTTCCATGTTCGTAGTTACATAAATAGCAATGTCAATTCTAGTTTTTAGAAATCTAATAGATTTGTCAAAACCTCGGATATTCAGCAACAAAAAATACTTAGGTCAAGTTTTAATAAGAACTTTGATTCAGCTAAATAAGCAAAGGTCCCATAACATGCAATCTTTGTTTACGCCACATACACAAGAATGGTAAAGGGAAAATACCTTTAGCCTTTCATTTTCCTTTTCAAGGTTTGAGAGTTTTTCATTTGACACAACTCCCGGGGCTTTTTTAAGCTCATCGTTCTCTCTCTGAACTCTCTCTACCACTCTTTTCATCAAAGCTATAGTCTTTTCCAGTTCTGGAATGGTCTTTCCACTCTTGCCAGACTGAAAAAAAATACATTAACAAAGAGAGGAAAAAATAAATAAATAAATAAATTTGGTATTATATATTAATTTATTTACCATGTTATTTTCTTTAGTGTTAGACATTCACTAAAAGCCCTTGAGGCGCCAATGACTTCCAAAGGCTTTGTACATATTCTTTGGCTACCCTTATTCTTTCATTTTACTTTCTGTTATTCCTTGATATTTAATACTGAAAGACAAGGGAAGAAAGCAATAAAGAAATAACACAAAAGGTACCTTTCCAAGAATATTCATGCTAACATTGTTAACATTTGCAAGAATATTCATGCTAACATTGAAAAAAAATATTGCGAAAACATTAAAAATGAAAAAAGACAAAAAAAAATTAACATGCAGCTGTAAAAGAAGCAGAAAAATAAAAACACATAAAAATGTGTTTTGTCTTATTAAATTTTCCTTTCAACTTGGTTTTCCCCAAATAAGTACTCACCCCACGGACATTGCCCAGTTTGCGCTCAACTTCAAGCTTATCTTTCTTGAGGGCATCACACATTTCCTTTAAATTATCTATTTGGTCCTACAATTTAGATAATTAATAATCAATCAGTGAACCCATGTAATTAAAAAATAATCATAAACATTTTTTTTACTGATGTGTCAGATTAAAACTTTAAAGTCATTACTGCGCTGGCTGTGAAAACACTTAACCATTTGTTTCAGGAATAAACAGTGCTATGAATAATTTGCCCTTTGCTGATTTTTGTCACATTTAAATGTTCCAGATCATCCAAATAAGAAATGACAAATTGAGTAAACACAAAATCCAGCTTTTAAATGATCATTTCATTTATTGAGGGTTAATCAAAACCTGTGTCACCCATGTGAAAACTATCACCCCCCCCTACCTAATAATGGTTGGGCCACTCTTGATGGCAACAATGAGTCTTTATCATCACAGCAGAGGAATTTGGTCCACTCTTCTTGCCTACATTGTCTTAATTCAGCCACATTGGAGGGTTTTCAAGCATGAACTCCCAATTTAAGGTCATGCCACAGCATCTCAAACGCATTCAAGTTAGGACTTTGACTTGGCCACACCAAAAACCTCCTTCTGTTTGGTTTGAGCCATTCATAGGAGGTTTATATGCTTCGGATCATTGTCCTGGTGCATTACCAAACTGTGCTTGAGCAAGGTCATGAATTGATGGCCATTTATTCTCCTTCAGGATTTTTTGAAAGAGAGCAGAATTTGTGGTTCCATCAATTATGACAAGTTGCCCAAGTCCAAGCAGCGGAGCAACCCCAGACCATCACCATGTTTGATTGTTGGTATGATATTCTTATTGTAGAATTCTGGCCAGATGTAACGGTACCCATGTCTTCCAAATAGTTCCATTTTAGATTCATCATTCCACAGAATATTATCACAAAAAGTCTTAAGGGTCATCAAGATGTTTTTTGGCAAATGTGAGACAAGCCTGTGTGTTCTTTTTGGTTAGCAGCGGTTTTCACCTTGCAACTCTCCCATTGATGCGATTTTTGTACAGTCTCTTAATTACTGTGAACCGTGAACACCTTAACTGAGGCAAGAGAGGGCTGCAGTTCTTTACATGTTAGTATGCCACTCCTTGGAAGGTTCACCTCCAAGTCTTCATTGTGGTTTGCTTGAGTCCCAGAGCTGTAGAAATAGTTTTGTAACCATTACGACTCACAGACGTCAATGACGTCAATTTCTTTAGATCGCAGCATCACGTGCTGCCTTTTGAGGCTTTTTAGCCTACTTCAATTTGCAAGAAAGGTTAAATTGATGTTCAGAATCAACAGGGCTGACAGTAATTGGTTTAGTACCTAAGGGGCACTTACTTTCTCAAAGAAACGGGTAGGGTTGGGTAGCATTTTTTTTTTTACTTCTATACATGAAATCATTTAAAAGCTGCATTCTGTGGTTACTCATGTTATCTGTATAATATGAAATATTAAAATTAGCTGGATGATCTGAAACTGTGTGTGTGACAACAATAGAAGAAATCAGGAAGGGGGAAATACTTTATGTAGAACTTTATGAACGCTTTACATATAGATTTAAAAAACAAAAACTAGTATTGCAAAAACTAGTATTGCAATATAAAATAATTTTTATTATTAAATTTTAAAAAAATTTACACTACTGGACTAACATGGCTTTCACAATCTACAATATATATATATATATATATATATATATATATATATATATATATATATATATACACACACACACACACACATATATATATACACATACACATATACACACACGTCGATCCCACACGGGACCTTTTGCAAAAGCAAATGTGATCGATCCCCATTCATGGTGGAGATACAGTATAAATCACTATTGTATATCTGGTGTTAAAACCTACAATATCTGCATGAGGCGGGATTATTACACTGGTGGGTAAATGTTTGAATTACCATCTTAAATTTACAATATAAAGTCTGAGTTTATATTTACCGGATACAATAGATTTGATTAATAAGTTGAATAGGATGCAATTACCTGAGGAAGAGGTGTTACTTGTGACATATCAAGTTTGTATATGAACATTATCCATGATCTCATTATGGCAACAATCAGAAATTCTTTGGCAAAATCTATCGTTATTATTTCTGCTGTTCGAGAGCACCTGGGTGAGTAAACCATGTGAACTGTAGTGCCATGATATTGGAACATACACACACAAATTATATATAATTATATATCTAAGTAATGCTCTATTACCTTCAATCGAGGTACATCTTTTTTAGCCTGCTCCAGCTGGAACTGCAGCTCAATATTTTCAGATGATATTCTCAAGATTTCTTTTTGAAGTTCCATCTCTTTGGTGGACAGATCATCCGATCCTATCCCTGAAGTCTTCAAGAACAAGAAGAAACATGCTTACACAACCAAAGTTCACATAAAATATTAGAGAATAAAGCTGAAACTGTCTATGACATACAAAGAGCTTACAAGAAAACAAATATATATATATATATATATATATATATATATATATATATATATATATATATATATATGACACATACATATAAAACTAAGGAATGAGCTACATTTCCTAGACAGCCAGGGATAATGTAAAGGTTGGTGCGGGTGAAGTAATGCTGTCAAACCTGGAAAGCAGGATTGTGGTCTGTGCCAAACTCTATTTTACAACTGCTGTTTGTCTGTAATTCTTCATCTTCGGCTGGTCTACAATCAAACTTGCTTGTGTCCCCATCACTGATGCTAGCAGCACACACACTGTGGGTATCTGAATTACTTTCACTACTGCGAGAAGTATTCAGATTGATTAACACTTGCTTCCGTGTTTCTTCATGTGCAAGTTGATTTCCACCTTTGTGACTGCTCAACACAATCACATTGGTATTTTCATTACTAGTATTTCTTGTATCATGCTCATCTGTAGCTTGTGTGCTTGCGGTAAGTGATGCATCACCCAGGCCTGGTGTGGCAGTTGTGCTAACAGAAAATGAAACATCTCCTGTTTTGGGGGTTCCTCCTTCACTTGCAGGTGCCAACACATCACACGGCACTGGTGTGGCTTCTCTGCTCGCAGGACATGGTGCATTGCTTACCATCGAAGTAGCTGTGGAATGGTTTGGGATGGTTGAATTCTTTGTGGTAGCAATAAGCAATTCTTCCTCTGTCCTTAGAGTTGATCCACCATTTGGAACACTTGACGCATCATTTGTATGAAAAATAAGATCCCTGTCCAAAAAATGTGCTTCTTTGTCATGTTTAAAGGTATTTCCCATAATACTCTTTTGAATTACTGGACTCTGTTCCCTACTAGAATGGTATAAACATTCCTCACACGGTTTGCCATCTGGATCAGAAAGGATTATTGGGCTTCCCTTTGTTCTTCTTAATATATTTCTCTTTTTATTAGGAAACACATCATTCCTGTACTTAGAAGATGCGCTTTCATTGGAATTAGTATTCCTGTCTCCTGCTATACTCTTACATGAGAAGTAGCCATGTTGCAAATAAAAGAAAAAGAAATAAGGCAATATGGAACCAATACATTACAGTTGTAATTTAAAAAAATAAAAATAAAATGTGGAATATATTAACCAAAAATATAACTTGAGTATGTGTCGATCATGCTGCAAAGTGGACATTAAATATGTCAATAAAGCAACAAAGAACATTACTATTTTTTCAGAGAAACAAAAATACATACATTCAATGTTATTATCAAATAAAGTGGCCATACATTGTGTAAATATGCGCTTGAGTTTATAAAAATATCAATTCCATTTTACACCGATTATTTTAAATAAAAATTCTAAACTACATCTATTAGTATTAGTGAAGATACATTAAGAACGAAACTGACTTGTCACAAATGTTTGCTTTCTTTTAGGGAAATTTCACATTTTCTCAAACCAAATGACTTAAAAACAAGCACACAATAGTAGTAACTTTAATATATTCATTTAGTTATGTGAAAAAAGCATTAATAGTTCAGTATAGTGAGCCATAAACAGAAGGATTTGAGAAATCAAGATATCAACAACAAAGAAACTCAACATTGAACAAAGCAATCAAGGTAACATGCATTGCAAAACTAAAGTTTACTTTAGTATCTATGATACGCTTATAGCTGATACCTGACAACTTATTAGGAAAAGAAAAATTGTACAGTACTTACTGATGGCCTGGAGAGGTTCTCCCTTGAAAGTTGTTTCTCTAATGCCTGGACCTTTTCTTGCAGGTATCTATTTTTCATATGCAAGTCTTCAACCACTGAATCTCTTGGTAATGCTTGCTTTGTCCTGTTTAAACAAAAATAAAAAAAAATAAAAAAAACATTACATACATGGATTTTACATTTTGCCAGGATGTGTAGAGAGTCAAATCCAAATATCTATTGAAAGTAAGGGACAAACAGCGGCTCAGGAAAGTTTAAGTGAAGCAGTCACGTGTAACCGAGACAAACAAATGCCAAGTAACTAAAAACTCCAAGACAACTAAGTTTCAACTTGCTGGGTGTGTAGCTTAATGTGAAAGATAAGCCAAGAATCAGAAGCAAGCGTAGAGCTCGGGAACAGACCAGTACTTTATTTAACTTCAAGGGTTGACACAATTTGGGCGTCAAAATTAATACTGTTGTAAATTTTGAAAAGAGGTCTTTATCACTGTAAGCACCCCCAGAATTATACTTTATTGCAGGGTTTTGAAGCTTTGCACTAAAATGTTATGAGTTATACTAATATGTCTAATAATAATTCCAACAGTCTTTCTCATTCCTAAAATGATAGAATAATACAGCTTATTTTCAGGAGGAGGATTACATGCAACCATAAATACATTAGACATATCTCTGGATAAATTAATGCTTAGCCAACAGGGCCCCGATGCAATAGCAAAATTAAAGGGTTAATCAGACACCCCTGTCTAGCTCAATGACTGGACCACCACGAGCCAAGCTCCTAGTTTCTCAAATTGAATGGCTTTTAATGAAGTCCTGCCAGTAGCTCTCTCTCACCACAAACTGTATCATCCGAGCAAGCAAATCCTTAATGACTGTTTAGGGCAACTCACGCAGCAGATATGTATAATGAAGAGAAGTTTAGAGATGTAGCCAAGCTGAATTCGGGGATGAGGCACACATGGGTTTATGGTTCTATCTTGTCTTGTCTGAAGGCTCCTACTTTTATTAAATTTTTTTGTATCATATTTGTACATTTATTGGTTTTTGTGCTAAGAACTGGTCAGTAGTTTCACAACACACCTTCCTGGACCTGAGAAGGACCATTTAATCACCACTGGCAGAGAACCTGGGTGGTTTGGCAAGAGCTATCCTTCGGCTCAGATACAGTAGCAAGAAAAAAGTAAATGAACCCTTTGGAATTACTTGGTTTTCTGCATTGATTGTTCATAAAATGTGATCTGATCAACATCTAAGTCACAAGTATAGACAAACACAATGTTCTTAACCTAACAACACACAATGATAGTCTTTCATGCTGGTGGAAAAAGTACGTGAACCCTTGGATCTAATAACTGGTCAAACCTCCTTTGGCAGCAATAACATCAAACAACCCATTCTGGTAGCTGCAGATAAGACCTGGACAACATACAGAACTGCTTAAGCTCAGCCATATTCCTAGGATGTCTGAAGTGAACGGCTCCTTTTAGGTCATTCCACAGCATCTCTAATGGGTTAAGGTCCACTCTCAAAAGCGGATTTCCTTATTTTTTTTTTTTTTATGCGATTCTGTACTCTTAGAATGCCAACTTCTATTGAGCGTCCGCTGGCAGACAGCCACCCTGATGTTATCCTGTATGATACCTCGATAATGGCAAGCTATCCAGGCCCGAGGCAGTATAGCAACCCTAAATCATGATGTTTCCTCCAGTATACTTTACTGTTGGGAAGAGTTTTCATGTTGGTATGCAATGCCTTTTTATGACATAAATTGTGCTGCATATTCTTCTGGAACAATCCAGCCCACAGTTCCACCAGTCCTCAAAACATTTTCCCTGTAGCATTGAGGAGTCTCAAGGTGCTCTTTGGCAAACGTCAGTGTTATGCCATGGACTCCATGTCTGTTCGATGTTTTGCTTGTGGTAGACTCCTGACTTCCAACGATTCCTTCAAGCCAGTTACTCGAGGGTTCTTTTTTCTCTCATTTATCATTGTGCCCTTGGAGTCATCTTGGCTGGGCGACTACTTCTAGGGGAGTAGCCACAGTACTAAATTGTCTCCGTTTATAAAAGAATTTACAAAAACAACCCTTTCCAGCGTTAGGCAAATCCACAAATCTTGATGATAGGTCTTCTGACCTCTATTTTGCGAGGCATGGTTCATATGAGCAGATGCTTCTTGGGAGTAGCAAATTCAAAATGTTTTAACTAATAACATACATAATAGCTTAAAGAGAATGCTGGTAATTCCAAATGGTTCACTTACTTTCTCTTGTCGCTGTATTATTTAACATAAGGTTATTAGAGCTGTTAGTATAATGAGATTATTAAAACAGTCTGATAGTATGTGACAAGCAAACAGTTCAGCTAATTATAATGTAGACATTTAGATTATATTTAATCTAAACATTTACCACTCATTAGCCAAGATCTATATACTAATGTGGCACAAGTAGCACATGTATTCACTTTTGCTGTCCTGAAGTTACCCCATTTCTCCTTATCCTACCCATGTGAAGTTTCTACGAATGAACAAACAATCAGCAAATTAAAAATAGGGAGAGAGATGGCATGACAGGGAGAAAACCAGACATCCAAATCCTGGCAACCGGAACCAAAAGGTAGGGTTTAATATAAACGATCATTGTTTAGTGTGCTGAACTGTAACGGTTTTAGGAAAAGTAACAGATCCACTTTAACATCATGAAAACTGCTGTGTTAGTTGCTCCCAACCAGGAGTTGAACTGTCCTATTCCATATAAAAAAGTTTTGTGAAATGAGCAGCTCTCTTTAAAATGCTTCCCTTGTAAAGACCTCATATGAATGTAATTCATATAAACTGTTGTAAAGTAGAAGTGTTTAAATATATACGATTTGACTTTCTTTGAAGAAACCTGGCACAACTTAATACACATGCGTGGTCCTAAATTGAAAGCATATTCTTCAGGTATTATTTAACAAAGTTACTTACAAGGAGAAACAAGACATATCTCTTACTGTATAAGATGAACACCGAAAAACTATATCAGCGACCTTCTATAATCCTTTTTACCACTCCAAAACTTACTTCATGAGAGAAATGTCATTTTCCAATTCATAATTCTTTTTCCGTAGTTCTTGCACTTCTCTTTCTGACTCTGAAGTCCTCGCCCCCACAACTTGATCCACAGTTACGCCACGTGATTTCAATCTCTTCTGCAGTAACGTTTTTTCATGGTCAGCTCTGTAAAATATAAATCATTGTATCAACAAGCAACGGCAATCTGAATTAATTAGTCACACTATTATTGCATTTATGTAAAGAAAAAAAATACAAACATAAATCGGCAGCTCTAGACAGTCACCAGGTACTACAAAGTAATAACCAATCATAAAAAAATAAGGAAAACGGAAGCAAAATATTACTGAAAAAGTCTAGACTTGAAAAGCTGCAAGGATAAAATAGCGACAGGCGTTCAGTGATCTACAACGATTTAAAATATACCCCCACTGTACCTTACATACACACACACAAAATGCCAAAGTGTGTGTCTTGCTTATTAAGCTGATTTGTGAAAACCCCCATTAGTTTTCCAATTTGAATAGCTTTAACAAAAGCAAAAAAAAACATTGAAAGTTAAGCAGAGACAGTAGGTTTTAAGGAAAAAAAATGGAGAAAAAAGTTAAAAAAGGAGCCAAAGAATAGTAGTTTAAATACTTAAGGCTCAATGGTGAGCTAAGCTGCAAGAACTGTCCATGGCTATGGTGGTAAAATATGCTCTTAAAGCAAATAAATTACTTTTTCCCTAATCTTATACTTTACAGCTCTATATATTAAATGTACCAACTGGCACCCCATTTGGACCATTTGTGCCCCCTGACTATGATTCCTGTAGATGCAACTGTCCCTATCTTATTTTCAGAACAGCCTAATGTGTATAACTTGTATTCTCTTACTGAATCAATATATATTGATTCAGTAAGAGAATACAAGTGATAAAAGCTCAATATATGTATGTAGATATATATATATATATATATATATAATTATACATACAAGCTCAATATACAATATACAAGTACATTTAAATAAATTAATGTGTATTGTATTTGTTTTATACTTTATTGGGTGTAAGGGATTTCAGAGTATGCAGTTTCTAATACCAGCATGTTATAAGGGATCCGTTTTTTTTTTTTTAACCAGCATTCTGACCAGCTAGTAGAGAGTGTATTTTTACTTTATTTTCTAAAGATGCAGAAGGTGATGGCTGATCTGCAGCATTCTCTTTAATTTAGAGTGTTTAACTGTAAACAAAATGCTTTCCGCTTTTCACAGGTCTAACATGTACAGTTAAATATGAAATTCTTCGTCTGCGGTAAGATAACATGATCCCAAAGAGGGTACCATGTAGCGCCACGGCGTATGCAATATATGGTCGGCACCAAAAGGGTTACATTCTGTCTACTCCATGTCATTATTGGACTTACTTTGCATATAAATCTTTTAATGTTGTGAGCTGTTTTGTTAAAGATTCTATTTCATTGTCTTTGTCTTTCAGTTTATTTCTCATTCCTTCTATTTTGCTTTGCCATTTCTTGCCTTCATCCCACCTAATTATCTCTTCTTTAGCAGCCTGTAGGGAAACACAAATGTAGCTTTGGTTTATTACAATATTGACGTAAAGGAAACGGGCTACATAAGTTAATTAAGAATAACGCTTCACATAAGTAATCACACAAGGCCAGATTCATCCTATCAAAAAATAAAGAAATGTATACAATACATGGGTACAAAGACACAAAGATAAAGACTTATTCCTATTGCCTGCAGCCAATCTTGAGTTACTGGGGAGAAGGTCATCAAAATAACTTCTTTGAAATATCATTTTTCTCTTGCCTTTTGCTTATGTATTTACTGCAAATGTTTCAATTCCTGCACATGTTTACGATTAAAACAATTTCCCTACAAGCCTGATTAACTGTGCAGGATATGGACGTGTATTGCTGTGTCTAAAATAACCAAAGTGCTCATGAGCCTTTACATACCTTATCATCTCGGGATGGTTTTCGCTCTGCTTCTTCTGTTTTCTTTGACAGACCTGCTTCAAGTGTCTTTATTTTTTTCTGAAGTTCTTCTATTACATTCTGTTTACTCTCCAAATCAGCCTTATTCTGTAAAAACCACAGAGAAAATGGATTTTGCATATTGCCGATTCCCTTGAATATATTACTTATTATTCAGCATTTTTTTTTTTTACTTTGAACTACAAGATAAGCAAAAACATTTCATACATTTCTTTCTGAAGTAAATCTGTGTGGGTTTATAGTCTGCTTTCTCTCAATAGGCAAATATGTAGCTACTGTTAATAGAAAGGAAAGAGGATATTGATGTAGAAATTCCACCTGAGCAAACTCGTGACTTTAGGGGGATGTAACCAATCAGTATTCCGCATTCAAACACTGTTCCGTACCCAGAGATAATGTACCAAACATGAGCTACGTCACTGATCCTTCGACTGTTTTCCATGTCTTATTATATTAGCTTAGCTCATTCCTGCTCTAATATATATATATATATATATATATATATATATATATATATATATATATATATATATATATATATATATATATATATATTTGAGCAGGAATGAGCTAAGCTAACAGTGAAAAACAACTCAAAGGGAATTTATTGCTCATAGATATATCACAAGTACGTTGGTGTATAGGGGTATAAGGCATATCATGGGGCTGAGTGGCATATAGGGGGTTAAAATGCATTTCTGGAGATATATATATATATACACTGCTAACAGCAATCACACTCCTATCAAGCCAACGCAGCCAGTACATGCTGGAACCTGGGGATGTTAGAAGTGTGATTACAGCCTCCCTATGCCATGCTACCACCCCCACCCCCTTACACATCCATGCTATCACACACACACTCATTCACAAACATTTAAATACTCATTCATTCCATTAATCACACATACACACACGCTCAAGCCCCCCACCCCCTTACCTGAACTGCAGATCTCCCACACGCAGACTTCTGCAGGGGCCCTGCTGTGCGAGCAACTTCTCTGGCCCCGCCCCCAGAGGAAGGCGGGGGGAGGTAGAGTTATGTGAGGACTGTGCTAGCTTCCTGTTTCCTGCTGCTAATAGCAGAGACACTGCTTGCGATCAAAGTCCGGTAAAGCAGCACGGCCGAAGCAGAATGAGGTCTGATTAGAAGACGACCTCGATTATAAGACGAGGGGTATTTTTCAGAGCATTTCATACACAATCCGTATTTGCTCAATTATAAACAGGGTCATCTTAGATAACCACCCAAAATTTGAATATTTAGAGAAAAAAGAAAAAGCCTGAATATAAGACTACCCTATAGAAAAAGTTTTACTAGTAAATATTAATTCGCATATAAACTATGATTGAGAAAAATGCATTTCTTGTTTTTATTTCCTTTTATTTGCCAACCTGCCCCCCAGTTATGTACATCTCCTCCATGGCTTGCCACTCTGCCTTCCTGATATGCCTTATACCCCTCTATTTGCCAATCTGCCCACCTGATACTTCTTATACCCCCCCCCCCGACTTACCGATGCATCCCTGGACTTGTCTCCAGCCTCCCTGGTGTCAAGTGGGGGCAGCCGGTGTATGTCTGACAACCTCCACTGCTACCCGACACTTCTGCCGGGGCTTCTATGACTGAGCACTGGAAGGTCACATCATGTCAGTGCTCCGTCATAGAAGCCCCGATGGAAGTGTCAGTTGGCAGCGGAGGTTGTCTGCGCGCATCGCGCAGATGTTCACCAGTTGCCGAAGAGGAGGACCTGGGTCTCCTGCAGCGCTGGAGGTCTAATTATGAGACGACCTCGAACAATCAAGCAAATACGATAATATTCCACCAATCATGTGCCAATTAAGAAGTGCTTTGAAACTGCTAAACTGAGTTACTAGCTCTAAAGATGCCGAATCTCTTAGTCTGGAGACTTCCAAACACTGATCCCAGTACAAGAACACAGATTTGGCAATTCAAATTACATTACATTTATTTATATAGCCCCAGCAGATTCCCAGCGCTTTACAATCAGAGTCGGTACTATAAAGCCACAAACAATAACAAGCTGGTACAAAAGGAGAAGAGGGCCCTGCTCTTGCGAGTTTACAATATAGTCAGTTGAGAGGGAAGGGAAACCGTAGGAGAGGATTGCTTGGAAGAAGATGAGCTGGTCGACTCAGGATAAGCTCTCAATGTTGTTGGTTGTTCAGATGGCTTAGACAGAATGCTGGCTGAGAGTGTTATGATGAAAGGTTGTCTGGTTCTACAAAACGTGTTTTTTTTTTCTCTCTCAAAAACAGACACTGACCTGTAAGCTGTTTGTCAGACGCTTTATCCTCTTTTTCAACTCTTCATTCTCCTTATCTACTTCATCTTTGTCCTTCTGCAGCTTGTTGAGGGCTTTCTGTTTTCCTCGCAGCTCATGGTTTAGATTGTCAAGGTCTTCCATGAGGCTATTTTCACGATTTTTGCTACTTTTCAGAGCCTCTTTCAGTTTCAGCTGTTGCTCATTTAAATCTTCAACCTGTGCCTATCATGATATTAAAAATTAATTGTAATCTCAAGAAATTGAATAACAATCTTCATGAAATTAAAACTAAAGAATAAGAGAGGATGAGTGGTAAAAACTGCGATTATATTTCATCCCAGTTAATCTCGTCAGCCTATCTGCATCATGCATTTCTCTTGTTTCTTCTACTGCAGACTGCAGGTTTGATTCAATTACCTGTGCTACATTTATCTCTAAAACAAAATCCAGTGCAATATATATACCACTTGCCTACATAAAACTAAGACATACAAACATCCCATGTAGGTTGTGACAGTTTTGATAAAGGGCTGTTTAATTACGGAATTTTCTGTAAAAATGAAAATATTCATAAAGATAACTGACAAACTGGCCCAAAATGCAGACAGCAGAGAGGGCGCTGCACTGTAAGCTCCGGTAATACTGTAAGTATTTTTCCAGGTAAAAAAATGCATATTAAAGTACACTCTATGGTATTAAGTTGGGTGGGAAGAGGCAACTTAATATTAACATGCATTACTCTTTGGTCAAGCTATATAGCGCATTAGACATAGTGATGTAATTAGCGCCTTAAACTGGACTAGGGCAGCGAACCCAGCCCCCTCTACCTCTGTAGTCAGACGTCATATCCCAACGTGGCGTATTTTAAAGGCATGCAACGCCTTTTAATGATGTTGCGCTGAGCCTGCACAGTCTCCATGGTGTAAAGGGCTGGCTGGGATGAGAAGTTAAAGTATACACAGAAAGCATTCCTTCACATGATCTGCAGCGCTTCCAAACTGACTGCAAAGTGCATTAGAACATTAAAATAGGCTGGAGGGATCAAATTATACGATTTCCACATAATACCATAATCAAGTACCTTTAAATCTTTGGTATGTCGGTCAACAATCTGCTGGACATTCAAGTTTTCTTCCTTTTGTGCGGCAGCAGCAAGAATCTGCTGTTCAGCATGAGCAGTCATTTCGGACCGAAGCACTAACAAAGCTTTGCTTAATGCCTAAAACAGAGAACAGAATTAACTGCAAATAGCCAATCATCAGCCAATTCATGCAATTCCCAGGGTGATGTTCTATTGGATGCAAGGTCTATGAAATAAATTATGCTTCAAGTAGTGTTTCCACAGTGAGGCCAAAACAAGTATTATCTTATAAATACAGGCAATTCATGTTACCGAATTGGGAGGGTCTATCCATATGGGAAGCCAAGTGTGTATACATAACCAAAGCAATAGAATGTATGTATTTGGGGATCAGTATCTTTGTGCGTCAGTACATAAAAGCGTAATAATGACAAAATACCTTTTGCTGCTTTTCCTTTAAAGTCAGCTGACTTTTCAGACGTTCTACAAGATTCTTCATAGTTACAGTTGGAGCTCTGGTATTTGCTTCCTTTTGAGCCTCAAGTTCTGTGTTAAGATACTGAACCTCCTTCTCCATCTGAGACAAACGGGATCTCAGCTCTTCAGATTCGCTCTTCATCTTCTTAACTTCCAAAATATAATGCTCTTCAAGTCTGATTTGAGATCGGCACACATGAATACGATCTCCCTCTTTCTTATTTAGCTACACTGTGTGTTTATATTGTTTTTGTGGGTTTCTATTGAAAACATTTTTTGAAAAACTTGTTTGCAGTTTCTTTTGTAGGCTGCTTCCCTAGATGGTTTCGATTGTACCTCATACTTAATGTGTTATATGAAAATCAAGAAATTGAAAGTTAAGTGCTTTATTTTCACTTCTTTCACTTTGAAGGGGACACCTAAGGAGTTAAATGTGATAACAAAAACCATAAAGAGTGCCCCCACAATCACATTACTTCAATAGACTCACTTGGATTATTTCCTGGGGTAATTTCTCCAAAATAAATGTGGCAAATAATAATATTTTGATTTTTTTCAAACTTTTTTCTTTACATCTGGATGATGATATAATATTTTAGTCACTGCAGAGTGTGCTAAGCATATATTAATAATGTGAAGATAATAAAGTTACCTGACTTTGTTGGCTTCAAGTTCATTCACTTTCTCTACCGTGATCTGTTTCTGCCAGTCCAGTTCTGCTGTTGCTTTCTTGAGTTTGCTTGAAAGCGAAGCCAATGATTTGTCTTGTTCCGTAACAGTCTGTTCCATTTCGGCCAATCGCATTAAGCTTGTACCTGATGAAACTTGTAAAGATGGTTTCTTCATTAACTCCTATAAAATGAATGAGAACTGTTAAAAAAATATATAAAAATTATAATCTGAACACCTGTAACAAAATGTATTTGACTTCAATTTATTCTGCAGTTTTGATAATTATATTATCAAACTTTAACCTACCTAGGCCTTTGAATACATTATATTATGGAAAGACGGTAACCAAAATCCACCTATATGATGATTTGTATTGCAGCTATGAAGCAAGTTACAAAGAATTAAAAGGGCATAACCCAAGCAGCCCTTAAGAGGATATCAGATGTATGCTAGTAAATATTATAGATATGAATAAAAGGGGGTATTGAAGGTTTTTTGGAGAGAGGTTCACGGTATGATAACAGATTGTTTTTTCTTTAATATTGCAGGGGAATGCTAGTGGATATTAATAAACTACATTTCATAATGTTTATTCTTGGATATGCTGGCATACAGCCAGCCCACTTTTATTAGTTTTTATTTTCAGTAGTTTGTAGAACTCGATTTTCCAAATAAATCAGGGAATCAATCAATAGAGAGGAACACAAACCAGAGCAGCATCTCTGAACTTGTTAAGTGATGAGTCTGAATAGAGATTCAATTTCTGATGCAACAGTTTAATGTCTTCTGCGTGCTTTTTTACAATATCTTCTTGTTCCTTTTGAAAAAGACAAATAAATGTGTTATACGAAGATTGTGGAGCGTTAACAGTATATATTCAGATTGTGATAGTTTAATGTAATACCTCTCGTGCTTTGGTTAGCAGGTGCTGGTATTTTTTAAGCACTTCTTCCTTCTGATTCAATCTCGCTTGCATGCTTGCAATGGTTTGATGAGCAACTTTCAAAGCTTGCCGATGTTCCAACTCTTCATCTCTTTGATTAAGACCAGACAGAAGCTTATCATGTTCTGCTGCTGCAGGCAATCGAAGCCGGAGCTCATTGATCACCTTGTCTCGACTAAAAACATTTTGTTCGGCTGTCCTCAGTAGTGCTTCTTTGTTTTTAAGCTTCTGAAAATAAAGAATTGCAAAGTTAAAGGTGTGTGACGCAGAATTGTTTAAACAGTTAAAATGTTGCTAACCATTCATACTGAATATTCAATATTGAGCACAATTTTGGTAGGAATAAGTGAAATCTAAATCATGTGTACACAAAACACAGGACAACCGTTTGATAATGTTCTAGTTACTGTGAACTGTGTGTACTTACTTCTTCCAGTGTTCTACAGACTGATTTTGTGTCCATGATGGTCCTCACGTGCTCTTTTATTTTCTCTAGGGCTATCTCAAGTTGTTGAGGAAGAGGTAGGTTGGAATCGGGCACTGCTCCTGTTGCCTCTTCAAACTAAAAAAAAAAAAAAAAAAATTGTTACCTGGTGTGACCCCGCAGACCCCAAGGGATCATTAAGAAACAATGCAAGTACCCGTCGAGCGGTGTTGAGAACTTCGTTCTGCTGATGCTCATATACAGCCAGCTGCTGTTCCAGTTCTACTTCTCTCTGATCCCAGGCCATCTGTCTTTCTTCATGAAACTAAAACACACACACATCAGATGTAAATCTACCATAGGTGGATCAAATTCCAAGAACCTATGGTTGCTAAAACATGAGTTTGTGCAAATCCATCTATTTTACTCTTAAATTGAAGCCAGCTACTCTTGGGTTGAGACTGAAAGAGGCCACTGACTGCAGGTAGCAACACAGCTGCACATATTGTATGCCGCTATGTCCAGCATTTTTCCAGCAATTCAACTGCTCCTTCAATGAAGCGCACTGAGAATAGTAATTGCGGATTTATTTATTATTTTTCATTTAGATAGCTTTGGTCGAATACATCACAAACCATGCAATGAGTTTGCTAGCTGGGCAGAAAATGGACTGCCTGGGAGGGTTTCGGTGCTCTGTTATTTGTGTCCAGGTGCTGGGAGCCCTTTGCAATTGCACTTGAATGTATAAAATGCTGATACCTCTGCAGACTGTAAAATGTGCGCAACATAGTGAAACATTATGTTTACTATTACTATTATTTTATCAACACAGGAGTAGTACCAGTGAATTACAGTTCAGAAAATAGAAATCCAGTTATATGAAGTTCAGACATTTCAACCAGAAGGGGTAAAGTGTAAAAAATAAAAGGGAAATATATTAAAAAAGAAAATTAACTCACAAACTTGAAAGTCATGATGGAATACACAGAGACTATATAGAATGGGACAAACAAAACACAGTGTTGATCGTGGTTAAAAATGGTACCTTAAATACTGGTTTGTCAGAACCTACATCTTTCCATAACTGTGCAGCATAAGCAACATGTATACCAAAGAGAAAAACAACATTTTCAATAAAAATATCAATAAAGACAGTAAACTGTTTACTTTGCCTTGCTGAACGACTTCCTCTTCCAAGGTTCTTATTGTGCGTTCTTGTTCAGAGATAATGTTGTTTAAATGGTTCATCTCTTCTTTCTTTCGGTTAAGTTCCCGTGCCAGTCGCAGGTCCTGCAGACGAAGTTCTTCCATTTTCTTGTGCCACTCTGTAACCTGTGGAATTAAACACGGGTTACACATTGTTCAAACTGTAAGAATCAAGAACTACTAAAAACAAAATATCATATCTTGGCTGTTGGCAGGTGGTGGGCTGCAGTTGATAATATCATAATCCCTGCAACTGTATATCCTAATATAAAATAGTAGGTTTTTCCCATACTGGTAATGACTCCTTAGCTACAGTGATATATAAATGTTTTTTTGGAATGACAATCCGATAGTTTTACCTTTTGAGCCCCTCGTGCATCTTTGAGAGTACTAAAAAGTTCCTGCAAGCTCTTTAGTTTCAGTTCTAACTCCAGAGCTTGGGTTTCTGCCTCTCTGCGTTCTTGCTGAACAAGCATCATTTCATGAATTGTCTTCTGTTTGTCATTCTGCAGCTGCAACATTGTTTTGGAAAACTTTTCTTGCTGAGCTATTGGGAGGGCGCCGCTAAACTGCCGCCTTAAAGACTGGATAGTTTGCCGAAGGTGCTTGGCCCGATTTCTTCCTTCCTGGCGGGCATAATACAGCGCTTGTTCTTTATCATCGAGTTTCTGCTCCAAGCGCAGGTTGTAGGCCTCCATTTTTTGCAGTTTAGTCGTCGTGGCTTCCAGCTTGCCTACAGCTGTGGCCTCGCTGATTTGAAGAGCTACAATTTGTTGGTGTAATTTAGCAATTAGAGCTTTTTCATCTGTTTGATCCTTTTGAAGAAAAGTTGAAAAATAAATAGCTGCTACAAAGGAAAACATTCTAATAAAATTTGAATTAGACTTAGTACCAATACAGAACAAATGGAGCTAGAATAACATTTAATAAACATGATATATATATATATATATATATATATATATACATACACACATACACACATGCTGTACATTGCATTCTTACATTCAATGTCTTAAATATTATATATATATATAGGTGGAAGCTTGCAAAAGGATTATGTTTGATCTCACCAACTTCATGTCAATTTAGACACATTTCTCTTGCAATAGCTGAGCTGGCTCTGCAGAATGCTTGAAAATGTTTCATGAAAGTAGTCGCTTGAAAGAGAAACTACGAAAAGACTCTCACCTGATAATCCAGAACTTGTTTTCGCAGTGATTCCACTTCTTTTTCCCTAGACTGCTGACGAGTCATTAATGTTGAAACTTGCATTTTGGCTATATCAGTAAGGCTGCGTAATCTAATGTAAAAAGATAATATATATATAGATTTTAAACCTCTGTACATTAGAAGTGATCCATGGTGCGTATTAATTCTACTGCGGTACTGGCCTAACTTTTCACAAAAGGTTGGTGACCAAACAATGACAGACCTTCTTAAGCCTTCTGGAAGACAATGGAAGCTTAAAACGTACAAAGTTTTATTATGGGACAAGTTTATTTTCTGTCAAAATATGACTAGGAATCACAACTGTATTAGGAACTTATAGCACCTGGATGTGTTACTAAAGAACACGAGGAAAATCTGTTGTAGGTTTATTTAGAATAATTGTGTTCTCTGGAATTCTTCTGTTATAAAATGTTTGCTTTTTAAGAAACTTAAAGTTGCTTACTTGGAGACTTCAACCTTAAGTTCCGCTTCACTTTTTTCCAAGTCCATTATTCTTCTCCGATCTGCTTCAGAAACTGCCTTACTCACGCTATTCGCAAGATCATCTCTTAAAGCTTGTTCTACTTTCTGCGCCTCAAGGTTGATCTTGGTGAGCTGCAAGAAAAAGAAAAGTGCGTATCATATAACCCAAATTTAGCTGTCGCTATTAGTCATCAAAAATGCAAGAATAGTCAAGCATCTGAAAGGAGACATGGTAAATACTAGCCCAGACCCGTCAGTGAACAAGGCACACTTCCAGTCCCATAAGACAGCACCTGATGATTAATAGCCATGCATTGGAAACATTGGTCAAATGTTGGCTTGGCAATTTGACATACTATCACACAGATTTATAAATATCCACCTTTTCATATGTACAGTAAACACAATAACAGAAGGAAATACCACTTATTACTAGTCTTCCCCCCAAAAAAATAATTATTATTGGTCATAGTTAAAACCCAATCACACATACACGCTTTCTTCATTAATGATTTTTATTTTCAGCCTACTTGTGCTCGAACTGCTAAGGTAAAACCACTAAAGGTTACTTGTTCTCTGTGTGTCTTTCGAGTTCTAAATAAGAACCTGCCAATATACTCACAACATTAACTATGAAATATAGATAAGAAAAAAAAAATACAAAACATATGCATAACAAACAAGAAATCTCTCCTGCATTGATATTAAAAAGTAAACCTGTTTCTCAGGGAAATCATAAAAAAAACGAATTGATCATGGTTAAAGAAAATGGACATCCTCAAAATGCAGGGGCCTTTGCTCATCTGCAGCACAAGACTGCAGTAAGATACATCCAAACAAAAATACCACCAATACAAACTTTTGTATCATACAAGACAACAGTCAATTTAATTTAAAATGTTCTTTGTAAAGCAGCAATATCATAATACTGGTTATATTGTCAAACATACCTCAGCAAACTTTGCCTCTAGCTCAAAGTTCCGTTCTTCTACTTGCGCTAGTGTGGTCCTTAGATGTTCATACATTTTCTGGGAATGTTCAGCTTTTTGCCTTTCGTTTAACTCCTTCATTTCCAACATTGTAATCTTCTTGGAGATGGAAATGATTTCATTACTTGTGACTGCTTTTGTGGCTTTATCCATAGCAGAATTACCTCCTTAAAATTGAAATAAATACGTTTATAGATACATTAAAAAAATGGAAATAGGCAGGGGGGCTGGGCTTTTTTTTTTTTTTTAAACAATTGGCCCGGCCGTCGGGGGATATGTCAATCACAGTGTGCTCATATTTACTTACCCAGCGTACTTATATTATCCCATGCTTGCTCAAGAGTATAAAGCTTTTCTTTTGTTATTTCAAGCTCTTTGGCATACACACCAATCTGGGACTTCAGAGATGCATTTTCTTGCTGCGTAGGAAAAAATTGAAGTCATACCCCCATGCTGTTTCGAAGGCAAAGAACGGTCACACCACATATTGACTTGATTTCAATTTTTGTTGAATGACAAAAATTTTTAACTATTAACACGTGTATTTTTGAAAGCATTCCTACTTTACCGTGTTTTTTCACACCTACCTAAAAAACTTATATATAATTATATACACACATATTGTCAGTACATACTTGTAGGTGCTCCAGGTCACTGGTTCTCTGGACAAGCATATTATCCTTCTGAAGCATGTCCCTGTACTTGGCAGTTAACTCATTATATTGTTTATTAGCCATTTCCAACTCCGATGAAGACACGCTCTCATTCAAAGCTTTTTGAAGAGCTGCGATTTTAAAGGCAGCAATTTCCTGTTGCAAAAATATAACAAGGTAAAACAATAATGATACAGTAATTATTTTATTATCAATAGCATTACCACAAGTCATTCCTGCATTGCAGTAGAAAAGAACAAAAACAATGCTAAGTCATTACCTTATATCTCTGTAAATAGCCAATTTTCTCCCCTACTGCAGCCTCCATCTCAGATACTTCATCTTTCAGTTTAAGGTTTTCTTTACGCAGATGTTGCTCCATTTCGAGTAAGGTGGTGTATCTTCTGGTCAGTGACTTCTCATTTACTCTGAGAACAGTCATTTTTCTGGCGCTCTCTGCAAGAAGACTTTTCATTTCATCTGGATCCACCTTCATAGCGTCTAGTAAGTTCTACAAATACAAAATAAAAAAGGAGAATTTCAAAGAGCCGTAGGAGATTATTTACTGAAGCTTTATGGGTTAACAGATACCAGGACATCAGACAGCTAAATTGTAGGAAAACACCACAAAGCAAATTTAGATAACTGGAGGAAATTAACAAATATCGGAAGGTATACGTATATTTTCCTTGATGACTTTACTGTATACAGATATGCAATAATACAATTTACTAACTAAAATCTAGGCAATACAATACATGATGAGGTAGATTTGTTTACCAAAAGAGTTATGGGATAAAGGTAGTTCACTGTAATGCCCTATAAAATTTAACTTCATAATACATCTAGCCGATTCTTTTGTGGGAGATTATTGGATAAAAGTTAAGCGGAAAAAATAAGCTGGAATTTAAAGGGTGGAATAATTAATTTAAAATGCTTAGCAATGGCATTTAGGGGAAGAATTCATATTTTTGTGTTGGATAAAATATTGGTGATATAGTTTGTGACCCGAGAGAAATTAGAGAGCAAGACAGTTAGCAGCTCTGTGTCTCGAGCATACAGGTGAAATCTGCTTTTCTGAGAAGATTTGTATACAGAACATAATGATATAATAAAAAAGATAAATCATTAGAGCCTTGTGAACCCCAACAGAGAAACCTAAAAATGAGTAAAGAAACATTGAATGGCTTGAAAGGAAGTAGTAGTATGTGTGAGCGTATGAGTGTGTCATACCATATACTCAGCAATTTGGACCGCATCCTGCTCCTTCTGACTTTCTAGTTTTGTTTTTTCTTCTTTTAACTTCTCCACTTCACGCTGCCACGACTCCCTTTCACTAAATATAAAAAAAAAATGTTAAACACAAATGGGAGTTGTGAAAACAAAAAGATACTGTCATCTGACTTTGTCACTTAGCATTGCCTGGGGTTTGGTTTCCCATCTGTTCATAAGAGAAACCTGAACACTAAGGTTTGATGAAAAAACATGTCTAAAATCACCTACAAGAAAATACTTCAATGCTCTTTAAATGTAACCTTGACTGAATAATCTCAGTAAGAAAATACAAATCTTTTGAAGAAGTGGCAAGAAAATGTAAAAAGACAATGCTGGTAAAGTAATAATGGTTCATAGACTTATGTAGTAATGAGATTTTAAAGGAACTGTCTAATCTCCTTACTTATACGTATACACATCTGTTGTGAATTTATATTTAAATTTGTGAACTGGACATACTTTTTTGTTCACTGTGAAATTGGTAACTAATGGAAATTATTGTAACTATAAGCTAGATAAACAAAGCATTTTGATCTCTAGCTTGTAAGCTCAATTGTGCAGGGTTCTCCTCACCTGTTTCTATAAGTCAAATTGTTATGTTATATATCACTTGTCCTGTTTACCCACTGTACAGCACAATAGCATACAATAAATAATAATTTTCAATTTTACCTCTCATACTCCTTATACAACATCCCTTGCTGATGGCGAATCACAGCAAATTTTCTTTTATATTCTTCCAATGAATCTTCCAGTCTTAGTACTGTTTTCTCTTTAGATTCCATTTCCTGCAGATAAACGTATAATGCTAGCAGGTAAAGAGCAGAGCAACACAATTTTAATGATGAATTACAATACATATAACCCTTGGGATAAGTCAAAAGTTACTGTATAGCACCACCGAAGGTGAACACATCTACTGTGCTGACAAAGGAAAATCATACATGGTTGGCTGTGTTTACTTAAAACTACTCAGATTTTTCTAATTATACATAAACGTGTGTAGTATCAAGTACAAAGTTCATAAATATTTTTATATAACAGAGAAACAAATAATTTGATGGCAGATGAAAACCATTTGGCCCACCTAGTCTGCTCATTTCTCCTGATGTAATACCACTTAATCAGACTTAAATTCAACATAGCTTTAAGTCTATCCCATGGATGCTTAAAATTTCCTCGCTGTATTAGTCCCTACCACTTCTGATGGGAGTCTGTTTTGTCTAACTACCACCTTCTCAGTAAAGTAAAACTTCCTTACATTACATCTAAAACATCTGACTCCCCAGTTTTAGACTACAGTCTCTTGTTCTAATATTTCTCCTCTGAAATAAACCTACCTCCTTCCAATTTTTTTCTTTTTTAAAGTTTCTATCACATCTTCCAATTCCTCCAGAACTGTCCATAATAATCTATGCGAGGTCTGACCAGGTCTGTAAAGTGACAGGGCCACCTCTCTCTTTCTGCTTCTAATGCCTCTTGCTATCCAGCTCAGCACCCTGTTTGCCATATTAGACTCTTTACTGCATTCCCTGCTTATTTTTAAGTAATAATTACTTGCAAGTCCCTCTCTTCTGTTGGGACTAATACATCCTATGTGCATTATTTTACAACATTTCAATAACATTAAACTGCAGCTGTCACACATTCTAACATTTTTCTATATTTACATAAATCACTTGTGATTTATTCCACCAGCAATGAACACCCAAAATACAATGGCAGACTTGGTACAACCTATAGTCTAAATGCTTTGTTATTCCAGAATCCGTTCATAAACCACTTATATGAATAGTTATATTTACTGTGCAGTAAATACAACACACCTTCAACCATTTTCATGATTTGACAAAGCTTTGGATGCCTAAAAAAGCCTTCATTGAAGTTATGGCTCCCAAAATTAAATGACACTGTTTCATAATACCTGTAGGAGATGCAAGAGGTATTCGTTGAGAGTGTTGATGAGGTTGCTGCTAGTGGAAGACAATCCATCTGGTAGGTTTACAGCTTTAAATATAATATTGGCCCCAGTCGACTGATGCAGAAGTTTACATTCATTTTCAAGATGTAAAACCTGAATGGAGACAAAGGGTTGTCAGTCTTGCTTTATATGTGGAAGACTTTCAGGTAGGTCCATAAGACTACATGGTAAAGGAGTATACAATGACTGAAGGCAGCCCAAGATGCAACCAAAGCTTGCTTGATTTTTACAATAGGAAGCATAAACTCACTTTGTAACTGAATGGTTCTTAGTGTACTCAAACTAGGGAGAGTGTAAAGTGATCAGATTATTTAAAGGGGGAAGGAAATTGTCTAGACATTTCTTAACACTGATGTAAAGAAGATGCTTCATGACCTGACCAGTAGCCGGACAATGGAGGGTAAAAAAAGAAGGTGCCCCAATCCAGAAGACATTTGAGGTGATGACAGTCCTTTGAGGGTGAAGCAAAGACCTGTCAACTCTGAAGCCTATTAAGATATTTCCAAACCTGAAAAGCTTGGCTCCACAGCCCATGTGACATTAAACACAATATTTCAAATATTTTTTTTTCAGTGACATCGGCTTTGTCACAGTAGCATACCTTTTCATTTGCTTTTAACAACTGGTTTGAAAGATCTGTAGCTTCCTTGCGTGACACCTTAAGCTCTTGTCTTAATTCATCATTTCTTCCAGTGAGCTGATCGACTTGAGCTTTCAAGTGAGCACTTATGTCCAACATACCTCCCGCATGCTTTGTTTCTATGGCCTGAAAGAAATGGATTCCATGAGTTACAATTAACTGTATAAGACAGCAACATTGTGCTTGGGAGCAACATAAAATCATGAGTAATTAAATATTAGTGTCTAGTAATATTTTGAACTTTAGGATGCTCAAAACGAAAATGCTGGATTTACGGAGATTTACATGTCTTACGTGTACTAAGCGCTCTAGGCTTGGAATCATTAAAGTCGCTTCTCCCCCTCTGATGGTAGGGTTATTTTGAGAGTCTTTGATAGCCTGTAATATTTCTCTCATTCCTTGTTGCAGCTGATTGTTTTCTTCAGACACTTCTTTTACTACATAAAAAAAAAATCAAAAAGAAAAAGGCAACCAAAATGAAAAGAAATTAATGTAAAGAAGTTAAAAATATAACAAGTTGGCTAAGGGTATTATAAATGTATACTATTATATATAGCTGGCTAAGGTGATTATTTGTTTTTTGTTTCCTTATATTCAGTAGTTTGTAACCTCAGAATTGGCTTACTGTAATAAAACACTAAAAGCTATATTCACTGGATGGAATGACTTAAGAAATTGCCTTTCATTAACTAGGTGTTACGCAGGCCCTCACAAAAGTGGGCATTCAGTGGGAATTTCAACACCCCGGCTTCACTATCTACTACAAAGGGCCACACTTAATGGGAATCCACTGTTGGCCATATATAAATGTAAAATCATAACATGAAATGCATGGAAAATACAACAGGGAGAGAGCTGGATATACATATTATTTGGTATCCTTGCTATACTTACATTTAGATTTGAAATCTGCCACAACAGTTTTACTTCTTTCTAGTTCATTTTCCTTGTCATTTAGTTGTTTTGCGAGATTCTCATACTAAAGAGAAATCAATAAATTAAAGCATAAACCTTGCATTAAATATTTATATACACACACATGACCTTATTTTTGTTCCTAAACTTTTTATAAGTAACTGAAGCTTTTAGGACCTCAGAGGTCTCTTCATCAGATTGAATGGAAAAGAACTCTGAGGTCTCAAAAGCTACATCCTTTCTGTGTTAGCCAAAATCATAAAAACTCCCATAATTCAGTTTTCTTAAAATTAACTTAATGAGTCCTATTGATGGCAAAATGTTATATGTTTACCAGGTTGTTTAACACAAAGGATTTTGTGGACTGTATTATCCTAGGACTGCCCTCTAGTGTCATAAGAATAAGGTCACTAAGTCGGACCCCAGAAGGAAATCCAGAATAAAAATAGTACATTGCAAGTTAGGAAAGCCAGTTATGTCTATTTGCCAATTTGTATTCATCACTAATGTTTGTCATTTTTTTTTTAAATGCGGTATTGGAAGTGGTGCATTGAAGAAATGTTGTGACAATATTTCATTTTCAGTGACCTTGAAGCAAACACCAAAAATTCCCAAAATGTTCTACATTGGCACTTTTTTCCATCTTTACATTTCATTGACCAACATATAGCTGACAGGAAATGTGTCTATCTAGAAGAAATGTAACAGATTTTTTATCAGAATATTTTATTACAATATACAGAACAAAATAAACTTCAAACACTGTCCGTGATCTTCAGTACCATCGATAACATCCCAGCGGCATCTAAGAATTGTTACCTTTGTTTTTAGATCTTCGGTTTTGTCTAGTGAAGTGATGTGTGTGTTTTGTGTTCTATAATTTATACTTGGATGAGAATCATCAGTCAAGTCTAAGTCTTCAGCTGTCAAACCTGAGAAAACAGGAAATTGAAGGTATGCTATAAACGCATCTTTTTTTATTTGCTTTTGTGCTTGGTAAACAATCTTTGTGTTGATTCTGATGTATGTTTTGGATCACTTGGAGATCCAACCACAGCACAGTTTAAGCTTTCTTGCAGATGCAGTCAGGTGTTCATTTAATATATGTTGATGTTTGATGATGCCATACATCCTAACAAAATGTCCAGGCCCTCGGGCAGAAAAAATAGTGCCAAAAACATTAAAGAGCCACCACCATATTTAACCATGGCATGAGGTACTTTTTCATATTTTGTGTGCCTCTTTGCGTGCGTCAAATTAAAACTCTATTTTGGTTTCAACTGACCATAGAACCCAATCCCATCTGAAGTTCCAATAGTGGTCTGGGTATATTTTTATCAAATGTTTTGTCAATGCAGGCACTGTTCGCAAGGGAAGTAACGGTTACATATAGTCAATGGACAGGGCCAGAATCAGAATTTGAGAGAAAAATAAACTGAAATAAAAGTCAGAGTAGGTAGGAAATGTTTAAAGAACAAAAAAATGAAATATGTTGGAAATAAAAGTTATTCTCTTACCCAAAGCAGCTGCTCTTTTTCCTTTCTCTTGAGCTAGTTTGCGGATCTGTTGTTTTAGTTGGAGACGTTCTTCCTCGAGTCTTTCAATCTGTGTGTTAATGCACACATAAAAAAAAGGAATACATCTGTATACATTGGCTGGAAGAGTTTTAAAATTATTATATGAAAGGAGAAAGCCTAGTCACATTAAAAAAAGAAAAACGCTCAAACATTTGTATGTAAATACAAAACAAAAAACATAATTCGCTATATTCACCTCTTTCAAAAGAATTTGATTCTCAGCTCTGTACTGCTGCTGTTTTAGTGCTTTTGTACTTTTGAATTCTGTTAAGTCAATTACAGTTTTTGGCTCAAGACCTAAAAAAAAAAAAAAAAAAAAAAAAGAAAAGAAAAGAAAAATAAACACCTTTGATATGTTAGGATTTTATCCAGCATATTAAGGATTTTTTGCTTATGAAAATGCTCAAAACATCCTCCCTTCCTTTATTATGTAAGTAGTAACTTCTGCTTCCTTTCTACGGATACCGAAGATTTCCTTCAAGAACAATTAATTTTATGAAATCCAATATAAGTATGGTTCTAAAGGCTGCCATGAGTTAAATAAGAAAAAAAATGCTTTATGACTTTTATGAAACACCCTCTATAAGCCAAGCATGCATTGATTGCTAAAAATGGAGAGTTCCTTACCTAGACGTTCTTGAAGATCTTCATACTCATCAAGGACATCATTAATCTTCAGCTCGAGCTTATTAATATCCTTTGTTAAAGCTTCAATTTCACGATCTCTTATTTTAATATTAGCTTTCAGTTGCTTAATTTCTGCAACAGCTTCCTCTAGGCCATATGTTCCCTTAAACAAAAGATAATTGTAGAAGAAATGCTCAAACTATTATTTTTACTGTAATATTAAGTTATTAACTATTTGGTTAACACATTTCCTGCACATTGATTTTTTTATTCTTTGTAACCAAAATATTTTATAAACCTCACCTTCTGCTTAATTCCCCTTCAACTTCCTAACAGATTGTAAGCTCATAATACATTTTTGTTAATTTTGTATACTGTAAGGTATAACGTTATTGACTTTGTATTCTCCCCAACTGTAATGGCACTACAAAACTGGCCGGTGGGCTATAAATAAATTACAATACTATAAGGAGATACTTTTTCTATGTCCGCCTCTAGCAAGACATTAAAATCTTCAAGGAACAACAAACCCAAGAAGCCAGGTAGCCATAAATATCTGTACCTAAATGTTACTTCACAGTGTCATATGTATAGAGGCTTTGCTGGTTTTGTAGGGCTGACAAAGTATATCTAAGAATCACTCTTGCCTCTCCTACTGAAATTGCATGATCCTAAATAATCCTAATCATTTGCCAGAATGCAGGCTTCAGAACAACACAAACGTTATGGGGATACCATAAGAATGAACGGGCTTTGGATGATACAATGAAAGTTAAACGTTTCACGCATTTGCCTTTAAGAATCACAAAACCAATGCTGACAGGTATAACAGACTGTTATATGATTTATACAAGATCTACTACAAGGCATGACATGCACCAAGGGTACAAACTAAACTGTCCTATCTTCTTTGCTGTATGGATCTGGATCCGTTTTGCGGTACCCAGCAATCGGTAATATACTTTAATAACTAACAAAATACATTTTATAACCTATGTAGACTGGAATATGCTTAATTTAATCAGCTGCAGTTACCCTAGGAGATAATGAGCCAAAATAACATCTGATAAAGAACACTGTGTCTGAGAAATCCAGACCAATGTCTAATAATCGTAATTACCAGTTTGGAGCCCTTCTGGGTCACGGTATCTTCACAATAAAAAATTGAGTAAATCAACAGCTACAAGTAAGGCTGAAGGCTGCTTTAGTATATAATAATTATTCAAACATACTAACATACACCACAAACACGCTAATCAGCATACCAATTCATACTCCTTCATTCTTCTAAGGGCCTCTATTAGATCTTTATCTTTTTCCCGTGCATCGTTTTCAGCACGTTCAGCAAATAATTCTGTTTCTTTCAATTTTTGCTGAAGATTCTGTACCACTAATTGAAGTTCTTTAATTCGACCCTGCTCCGTGTGCCCAGTGGTCCCTAATGTAGGAAAAAGAACATCAAGCGTGGTTACAAATACACAATATAAAAATATTAGACTAGTGCATTCAGATTTGTAGGAATAGTAATTTTAAGAAATGTATTTTTGGGGAATTTGAACAAAATATGAGTTTTAATTTAAATTTTGCCTCTCACTCACTCACCAACTTCTGATCTTGCATTTTCTTGTTCTTCTGTTTTCTCTCTGCCATCTTCTTCCGCAGCTCCAAAAAGTCTTTGTTCTTCAGCCACCTCTCCGTGTACAAGGGGACAGGACCCCCTGTTGGACTTCAACAAAATGGTGGAGCTTCTGGCCACATCCTCTCCCCCAATTGGAGAATCTGGGAGAGGATGTGCCCAGAAGCTCTGCCATTTTGCAGAAGTTCACCTGAGGCCATGTCCCTGCATTATTGTCCACAGAGAAACAGACAGACTTTTTCGGAGCAGCGGACAAAGACAGAACAGAGACAACAGAAGAAAGAAGAGAGGGGAACAGGAAGCAGAGCTGTACGGCACAGAGACATGGACACGGAAGTGGAGGAGGTAGGGAGACATTCCGAGAGAGAGTGAATGAGAGAGTGGAAAAGCGTGATTGATCATTACAGTGAATGGCATCGAATTTTGCTTCCAAAAGTAAATAGTCCCAAATGCATAGGCAAGAAACGGAATTTGTTGTCCCAAAACAAATGGACGGAAAACAAGTTGTAAAATTTCTCTGAAACAAGTTAACTATATGGTAAAATGTTAGAAAAATGGCCATTATTTGTATCTAGATAATACAAGAGAGAGAAAGAGCATGATGTACTGCTGTAATATCACAATAATGAGGCAGGGGGCAGAAATTACATCTTACTTCCAGTTCAATATAGTCGGTTACTATGTTGTTTTAACAGACAATTAAACAAAGGCACAAAGACATAATTGTAGATTTTGGTAATATATGCTCCAGTGCTTCAAACAATGGTTGGGGATTGAAGTTAGTTATTACTCTAAATTGCAGGAATTCTGTTCAACAGAACTAGTTTACCTTCTTGTAAATTCTGTTTTAGAGTCTCAAATACAAGAATATGGGATTCCATTTCTTTGGTATGCTGCTCCAATTGTTCAGTCAATAGTTTAATCCGATTGTCGCGTTCCTGCAAACCCTTAAATAAACCAAAGGGGTAGGGAAAAAGTGTTACAAGACACGCAAAATTTACCTGTGAATGAAGCAATAAGTGTACAGGTATACAAAAAGTACGTTCTTATTTTGCAAAGGGGTTGTCATTATTAAACTTTAAGATTAAGATTATTGTTGCCATAAAACATAAAAACTAAACTACGTCTGGGTTTATGCAGTACTCAAAATTATAGATATTATGCAATGCAATACATTTAAATATAATCATTCTATGGTCTTCTTTCAAACATTCATTCACATATAGATCTACAGATGTTACAGAAGATTCTATTACTGAATAATATCAGAATTGCAGAGGAAATATAAATTATTGAATTTTTTTTTTTAATAAACTTCATACACAGAGGCACGATGGCTTGCTGAATTCTTAATAAGTATAATTGTGCTGAATAGCCCTTAACGCCTGTGTCATTTGTACAGAAAGTACCATAATACTACATTCCTAGTTTGGTAGTGCTGGGAAATAAAAACTACCTGCTGGAGAGCTAGCACATTGCTCTTGTCTATGTCCATTTGAGCAATTTTAAGCTTCTCTCTGAGATTTTGGATCATTTTTTGATATTCTTCGATCTCTTCATCTTTAGATGCCAGTAGCGCCTGCAACAAACGTAAGGTTAATAAAATCCGTCATTGGCAGGCCGTGTGAGGTGCTTCATTAATTGTAAAATGTATACCTTCCATTCTTCTACTTTGGCATTTACAACCACCATGATCGGATCATCTTCTTCCTGCCTTGCTTTTAGTTGCTCTGTTAAATCCTGAACCTGCAAGAATTTCACAAAGCAAAACACATCCATCAGTGGAATTTGCACATGCCAAACAATACGTTTATATTACTTGTTAGTAATACTAAAAGCTACTCCACAGATGTGGCGTATATATTGAAGGAGAGGAAGATAACTTTTAAGAACTATAAACAAACTAAGAATGAGGAAGATGGGAGTAAATATAAAGCTAAGCTTATGGATGCAAAGAGGAATCATAGACGAAAGGTCTTGTTATTAGTGGGATAACTCAAGGATCAGTAACAGGGCTGGCATTGTTGATATTTTTATTAGTGATATTACAGAAGGTCCTAATGGTGATGTATATCTTTGAACAGATAATACAAAGCTCTGCAATAGTGTAGACCTTTCCGGGGTGGAACAAGTAAAACAGCAAATTATTTAAGGTATCTTAATATGTATAACTTGGAGGGGAGATGCAATAGAGATATTTAAATACTTAAAGGAATTTAACAAAGTACTGGAGGCAAGCTTATTGGAAAGGAGGAAAAACGCAAGAACAAGAGGAACGAGTCTTAAACTAGAGGGTGAGGCTTAGATGTAGAACTTCGTTACATTATTGAGAGAATGGTAAGCTAATACAGTGAAAGAATTGTAACATGCATGGGATAGACAACGTTATCCTCTCTGTGGGGCAAGATCAAGGACTGATAGGGGTTTGAGTCCCTTACATCAGGAAAAACGGGCAGATTAGATGGCCTGAACGGTTCTTATCCGACATCAAATTCTATGTTTCTATATTCCTATTTGTGTCACTTTATTATGTTCTAAATATATGATACAAAACAAGATTTACAATTTACAAGTGGATATACGTTTAACAAGCTCTCAAACTGTCAATTTTAGATGCAATGTTGCACCATCATTAAATGTATTCCTAAAAGGGACAGCAAGTACAGGCTAAAATGATAGGCCCAAACTTCTACTAGTTTATGTCAATGCACAAAAAGCAAATACATGTTTTGGAATATCTGAGAATCAAAATAACACTCTGCCAAGCTACTGTCCCTGAAAACACACTCAGCAACCTAAAATCTTTCTTCTATTCCCCTTAATGCAACTGAACGAACGTGCATGGGAATAAAGCTATCCTGAAAACCAAGGGCAGACTTTATAACACATTACTTTAAATGGCCAGTAATACACAATTATTTAAGTCTGCACACAATTATGCGCGTTCCTATGAAAGAGAGAAAAAAAGTTTTTTTTACATTTTTCTTTTTTTTTTTACCTTAAGCACATAGATGTCTTTTTCCTTTCTCAGCTGGTCCATTGTGCTATCTGAGTGCTGCACGATAAGTTTCATTTTGTTATACTCATCAGTCATACTCTCCATTTCCTTGACAGATTGTTCAAGTACTTTGGTCATTTCCTGGTTCTGGACCTCCAGCTTCTCATTTGCTTCGCTCAGGTTCTGAAAGGTTAAAGATATTTGAAAAGGTAATTTTGTCTAAGACTGTAAGAAGAAAACATAATTTGTCTGTAAAACTGGCTAAAGACTAAAATAAAAATATAAGGTTTTCATAGGGATGTGAGATCCTCCCCTGCAAATCAATTGTGAATCTATGACAATTTTGTCCATGGTACAAAGCATAGGTTACTATCCTTTAGCAACTACAGTTCAGTGTTAAGTAACATGAAAGTACCTTTTAATAGGTATTTTTTTTTCAGATATGCCAAGAATCAGCAGAGAGTTCTATGTAAATGCAAGTCTGAAGAATCAACCCTAAGACAGCTGTTTGTGTTACGTTAATATTAATCTTTCTTCATCTAATCATGATTCTTACCTGAATTTCATCCAGATACTGGACTAACTCCATATTCTTTTTAGAAATCACATATTTGTAATCATGTCCTTCCCCACGGTTTAGGAGAGACTCCCTTTGGGAATCAATCTGCCTCTGATAGTCTATGACATCTTGTCGTAGTTGTTCATTCTGTATAAAGAGATAATCTTAGGCTTTCGAATCTGCATTTAATGTCCACACAACAGTTATATAATCAATCAAACTATTGTCAAACATCTAGAGAACCTATCCTGAAGGAGCACTTCATACCTTTTTCGCAAGAAGTTTTTTCTCCAAAATTAAGTAGTAATAAAAAGAAAAATAACACGCACAAAGTTAGATAAAGACAGTCAAAAAACAAAAACTAAATTGTGGTAAAAAGATTTTGTTACTACTTTCTATAAATTGTGTACACTTAAATTGTGTAATTGCTATTATAATATGCTATTTCATATTTACCAACCTCTCTCCTGAGCTTGCTGTTTTCATTATCAGTTTCTTCATTCCGAAGTGCAAGCTAAAATAACATTGATAAAGTAAATGGGGACACATTCTACTACAGAAACATAACCAACCACATTTAGACCAGCACACTTGCTGTTTAGTTTAGTTTGAATATTTCTATTGGTAAACATACATTTCACCAAATTAATACTATTCACTCAGATATGGATTGCATAACAAATCCTGACTGGTTCAATCCACTTCCAGATTCCATTAGCCGTGCAATGCTTGCTATGCTAATAAGCTATACAGACTTTAGGCTGTTTTCACCAAAAAAGCAGTGTTAATTATATGTGCTTCTTGGTGGAATGTATTTTTTCCCTTACTGATTGAAATAAGACATTCGTTTTCAGGAAAGGGTCATTGTCAAAGAAGGTGACCTAGGAGTTGAGCGTACTGCTTTAGAGTAATACTTGTACTGTCAGCATTTTTTTATTTCTTCACAAGCAATTTCGTTAGAGTGAATCCATTTAAGCAAATACACTAATGTCTGTGTGGTAAATGGCAAGCAAATCAGCAGGGAGCCTTGGGAGATAGCGTACAGTCGATAAAACAATCACTTTTTCATCTGTCTGTTAAATAGTTAAAATGAATTTTATTACTGTATAAGAGTTTTAAATACTCTCATATTTTAGAAACTCTTTTTTAAAATATAAGATATGAGATAGGGCTGAAACAACTAATCGATAAAATCGATAATGAAAATCGTTGACAATGATTTTCATTATCGATTAGTTTAATCGATTTTTATGGATTTAAGGAGGCAGAGTGGTGTATGGGTGAGTTATAGTGGTGTATGGGGGGGTATAATGAATTTCAGGGTAGCAGTGTGGTGTATGGGGGTGTAATGAATTTCAGGGAGGCAGAATGGCATATCTGGGGGCGTTAGAGTGGTGTATAGGGGTATAATGAATTTCAGAGTGGCATATCTGGGGGAGGCAGAGTGGTGAATCAGTGAGTATAATGATAATGAATATTATATATAAACAAGGCTTTTTTCTCATAGTTTTTATTAAATATGAAAAATAGTTAACATATGAATTAATATTTACTAATAACTTTGTATTAAAACCTAGTTTGAGAAACACTGTGTTTGGGTTCTTGTAGCTTTTATTATTATGTCAGTAAAATAAGAAGCTGAATAGAGAGAGGCCATTGCAATAAAGAGATGAAAGTGTAAATTGCAGGTTTTTTATTACATTATTTAAAATTTTAGAAAAATTGCATTTTTTTATCCGATTAATCGAAAAAATAAATCGGCCAACTAATCGATTATTAAAATAATCGTTAGTTGCAGCCCTAATATGAGATACAAGTTAAGGCATTGTTTGAGACCTGCTGTTTATCCACACCCTTTGTCGATTAAATAAGGTGTATTTATATTTGTTTTTTCTATCTTGAATAATAGTACAAAAAGAGAGCGCTTCCTAAAAGTTATGGAGACCAACATATGACATCACCAGAGATCAAAAATGTATTTATTTTAACATAGCTTATAGAAATCAAGTGAAACAAAAACCAACAAAGTGCATTTTTTAAAGACTGTGTACTAATATACATTATTTTTTTAAAAAAAATTGTTTTACAAAAATATTTGCTTAGCATCTATAACCCCATTAACAGTCCATTTAACTGACCTACTGGATTGCAAAAACACCATGAACAGGTATCATTACAAAATTTTACTTAGTAATAGGACTATTACATGGCTGGTAATTATCCAAACTAGTTCTGCTTACCTGCTCATTAACTTGCTTCTCTTTCTCCAGTTCTTTTCTCATCTCCTTAAGTTCTCGCTCTCTTTGCCCAAGCTGTTCCTCTAACTGACGTATTTCTTCACGGAGGAAACGTGAATCTCTGGTTCCAGTGGCCAGCTGTGATTTCTGTGATAGGAAAATTGCGTTATTCAGATAAGTGAAGAATTCCAACACAAGTAGGGAAAAAAATCATCACCAGGACTATTTCAGACCCCAAAGTGTTATTCACTTTTAGTCACAATAAAAGAATGCTTTTTTTTTTTATTTTTTTTATTTTTTTTAAAGCCTGAAAAGTTTGTTTTTCTGTGCAAATCTCTTTTGTTATAACATATATATATATATATATATATATATATATATATATATATATATATATATATATATATATGGCAAATGTACCTCTGTTATAGTTGGGTATAGTATGGGTAAGTACTGTAAAATGCTAAAGAGAAAAGTTACACTGTGAACATTGGAAGGAAAATTATATATTACATATATTTATATCTGCTCAATTGAGTGGGATAAAAACACACACTTAATGTGCTATTGAAACTGTCACATTTATTAACAGTATATGCCTGATAAAAAGTTTCCGTGAGGATCAAAAGTAAGTTTGCAAATTTGCATGTGTCATGCGGGGTTAAGCCTGGCTCCGTGCTGATGTACTGCGGAAATGTCCCGCTCCTGGCACCATATCCAATAAACCCTGCAGTTTAGCACAGAGATCTGAACAAATGAAGAAATTACAATAAAAAACTACAACATACCTCAATTTCATTCTCCAATTGCCTGATTTTATTTCTTAACTGGCTCTCTGTGGGGGAAAAAAAAAAAACAACGTAAAGATCTGCAAAACATTTTACTTACACAATATGTAGTATAAAATAGATATGTAGTATTTTGTTAATTTACTATAGTATCCTTATTTATTCTCTGTGCCTAGGTTCCTCATTTTAGTCAATTAGAATATTCTACCTGCTGCATAAATAGGTATCAAATATAAAATCACCAAGACCAATTAGTAATTTTGGTAGATATGGGGAAAAGACTATTAAAATGTGCATCCAAAAAAAGTCAATCAAAATTAACTTCTGCCTGTTACAAAACCACCCAGTGTCTCATATACTCTACAACAAAAATATCTTATAACTTTAGCTTTCAGTAGCTTAAACACATAAAGAAATAGTCTAACGCCCCATAGAGGTTACATTTATACACATTAGTATATTAATTGGCATTTTATACTAAACACTGCAGTTGAATAAGTCAGTGGGAATTTTGAGTCATTGAAATGAACAGGATTATTTTAACGCAACGTCTTTTCAGAGAACACTAGTTTTGTTGCAGGTGTCCGTCTTTTTTCTTCTTGTTTTGTTTAGGAGAACCTACCAATTTTGGCTTGCTCTTCTCCTGCTTTTTCTGCCTCCTCTAAAGCAAGCTCTACTTCTTGAGCTTTCATCTACATAACGAAAAATGCAAACTTTGTGAGAATCACTGGAACAGTTTCACTATTAAATGGATGGATACAATTTTTTATTAATGCATATCACAGAACGGATAAATAAATTACAAGGCCATATTAAGGACACATTCCGAAATCATGTTACAATCACTACCTAAAAATCAGTGTTAAAATAACATTATATATAAATCATGGTTTCTATTAACACCTTAAGTATAAACAGAGAAACGTAATAACAGATAAAACTATGAATTATGAAGACATTTTTATTAGCATAACTCCCCCGAAAATGGACAAGAAAAATAACTTAGTCAAACCTTCATCAATGACTGTGTAATCCGGAAAAGTTGTACGAGGTTTTCTGAAGCTTCATCTTTTAAATCTGTACTGCTGACCTATGAAAACATTAGGTATTACACAATAAATGTAACCAATGTTGATACTTAAGCTGCGGGAGAGGCAGATTTGATGAGATAAGAAAACATATAAGATTAGGTAAACATATCATCGGAATTAATGTTGGCAGGGGTGTGGATGTGGCATATTCTGTAATACACAATACATTTCCCGAGCGGAAGGATTTTATGCCTTGATGGCCCAAGGTCTTGGTATTTACAGATTATAAAGATGCAAGTGTAGCGGATATTACTTACCATGGAGGAAAAGAGACAATACAAATATTAAACAAGTTCATTTTATTTTAATTTTAATACATAAAGCCTGGCTACAAACCATAAAATCATCTCTATTGCATTATAACGGTTACTGTATTGGATGACTGCATGTGTATTCCAGTATCTAATACATACCTGTGATAATGATTTTAACATTTTCTCTGCTAATCGTTCTTGGCTGGGAAGTTCATCTGGATCCACTCTCACAAGCTTCCCCCAGTCCAAAGAAGGTGGCATCTTCGAAGCTGTTCTTTTCTCAGAAATAAGTATAAAACCACTGTTAGAATGCATACTTAACTTCATGTCTGAACACCAAGGACTATAACTTGTTCCTTTATACTATGTCATATAAACAATAATGGTTTCCATGAATGGAACGAGAATGTATTTGTCAAAAATTGCCCATGAAAAGTAAAATCAATTTTACTGACATTAAGGTAATCATTATTTCCTTTAATGTTTAATATTATTAACAGTGGTCTTTTTCATGTCGTCTTTCAGATGTTTAATGCATCCATTACTGGGTTTTATAGGTCTTAAAGACTATTTAGATGTATTCTTGAGCTGTAAAGGCATATTGACCATCTTAAAGCGTTTGTCTATTCCTAAAAGCACCAGGATTGCCCCAACATACAGGCCAACTAGACAATTCCTAGGGTTTCTTGGGGCACCAGTACTAGGTGACCGCATTGAGAAGGGCTGTCATTCTTTAGTTTCTCTCATAGCAGCGCTGAGTAACATCAGTAAAGACAGCCGAGGGGGTCTCCATACACGAGCGGAGACAGCCGAGGGGGTCTCCATACACGAGCGGAGACAGCCGAGGGGGTCTCCATACACGAGCGGAGACAGCCGAGGGGGTCTCCATACACGAGCGGAGACAGCCGAGGGGGTCTCCATACACGAGTGGAGACAGCCGAGGGGGTCTCCATACACGAGCGGAGACAGCCGAGGGGGTCTCCATACACGAGCGGAGACAGCCGAGGGGGTCTCCATAGACCAGGCTTCTGGTTTGTAACAAGGCGTCACTCCTGAAGGAGTTGGTGTGACATCACTGCAATCCATGATGTTTTTAATATTATTTGTAACACCGTGGTACAGTCTGGAATGATTCATGCAGCAGTCTTGCATATTTTCACATGTCTCTCCACCACTTCTAAGGCAGCCATACTCACCTCTCTAGGTATCCTTATAAGCAAAATATAAAACAACCTTTTCTTTCCACCGGAAATCTCTGTATGTATCTCTGTATGAAGAAGACACCGGGTTAACTTAACATCACTTGCTTCCTGGATCCAGCCAAATTCTGTTTTATCATAGATATTAATGAGGAGTGTGTTGGCTGAGCCACGCATACACACGATATAAGTTCGAATTCCGTGTGTTCATTCTCCAAACACAGAGATCACAAAATAAAATACCGCCAGGTTTATATTCACACGGTAATAAATCTGCTATGCGTGCCACGGTTTCGAATCTCCCCTCACTCGCCGGGAATATATGTAAACAGCGCGTAGCTCCACAGAAAGCAAGATGTCCTGACTGTTGCTACGATACAGGAGGAAACTCCTAATCTGTCCGGGGAGGGCGGAATGGGACTAAACCCAAACGGCGACTACGCCGCGTTTCAAACCTCGCTTCGGTTCTACAGGACACGCCCAACTCCTTACGACTGACAGCTAGGTTGGTCGTTAGAAGAGCTCTACTGTACCTTTTACCTATGTGTAGGTAATCTAGATGCGATGCTGATATATGTCGGTCGCTCGTTTCGTGAATTAAACGCATTCCTTTACACTGTAGCACAAATAACGTATTGCAAGTAAATAAAGTAACTTTTCTACGTTACTGCGCGCGATCTTGACTCGAAAATTTGTTTGGATTTTCCCGCCCGTTCTTACCCTCACGTCAGTTATGCTGGTTGTAGAAATGTAAAGTACGGCGCTAAATGAAAGCGTGTATCCTGCCAGCAGTTTCTGAGTACATAAGTTCCTATACGTGTCTCCATTAATGTCAATATAAACACGACAACGTTAAATTCGTATTGGATTCTATGATCGAGTTCGCGCACCCTACTGGAGACATGAATTAGAACCAACTTCCACAGGCTAGTATATCTTTTGTGTTTAGAACTCGGTGCGTGCAGCTTTGCCGTCTGATACGACTGAAGTCATTTCTTTAGCTGTGAGTAAACCAGGGGAGGAGTTCACGTTACGATCAGTCATGGCGGCTTCCACTGGTCGCTGAGAATCCTATAGAAGAAAACCCATATGTATGAAGTCTGGAGCCGGAGGAGGGCTGGGGCCACAGATTCGTTCACTTTCTTTCGCTGTTCAGGTACAAAGATGGTAGAAATATAAAACGGAATTGGCAGCACGATAATGGCCTCCTCTGATTTGTTATCCCCTCGTTACTTTTTTCTTATTCAATGGATAACCGACAACTATTGCCTCGCTGTTCTGTCTAAGGTGTTTATATGCACATGTGTGACGTTTATTCCTCTACCTGTGTTTTATTTTTACTTGTTTCTGGTGCTTTTGAGGAGGGCATGGTGTCCTACCAAGCTGTGTGGGTGTTGGCCCTATTCGTGCTTGTCTCAACCTGTGATTGCGAAGACTAAGCAAGAACACTGATTGCTATTCTGCAGTTTTGCAATTATAGTGCAAAGGGGTTTATTCACTAAAGGGAGGACTCTCTTTAGTGAATATAAAATGTGACATTACCATAAGCCCACTTAGTCTGCCTGTTTCTTGCTCTAAAGGCTCGGACCTTAACCAGTCCATGGTCTTGTCTTCGATTTAGGTTAGCTGTATGCCTGTCACCTGCATATTTCAATTCATTTACTGTGTTAACCTCTACCACTTCTGCTGGGAGGCTGTTTTACTTATCTACCATCCACTCTATAAAGTAGAACATCTTTACATTACATAAAAGCCTCTGACCTTCTGAACTTTGTTATATTTTTTAATTATTGAAGTGCAGATTCCTGGGCAAAAAAGCTCTGCGAGCATGAAATACAGTGCTCTATACAGAAATGTATGTTAACGTTAACATTTTGTCTCTATAAATGCCTTTTATCTGCTGATCGGCAGGCTGCTATTGTTGTCAGTCGTGTTGTTTCTCTGCTCAAACGCTGCACTGAGCTGATTCTTGCATGTACACGGAAATCGTTTCTTTCATAGACTTGCATTAGTCAGAGTGTTTAGCAGAGTCATTAGGACTGAGCCTGTGACGGGAACGGCGTGTCCCCTGACTGGGTACGCCCGCCAGACGACCCTTCCTTCTCCCCATGGCCGCCGGGAACAAGAAACTTCACCCGTTAGGCTGGACTAGCACTGAAGACAGCAGGAAACATAGCTCTTTGGGAACCTCGATGACACTGTAGTATACAGAAGCATAGCAATACAGTGCTTTACCTCCCTGACAAGGGCAGCACTGGGGCTTACCCCAATTTTTTTATTGAAGCCCCGAGGTTCAGTGCTTCACCGTGAAGAAAAAATAAAAAGTGCCATAAGGCCACAGTGGACACCAGGGCCCCTTCCTTCCCTCTCGGACCGTAAGGCCTGAAGAAGAGCCGGATCTTCTTGGTCCTTCCCTGCAAGGGTTGGGACCTCTAGAATACTCAATTAGAGGAGGGGGAGCCGCTCAGAAGAACTACCTAACTCCCCTCCTCACTAGAAAAAAACAGACCTTTTTAGGGGACTCGGCTCCACCATGGCTTTCCAGTGTTTAAAAACTGTGACTGTTCTGACATTATGTTTGTATTAATAAATCAAAAATACAAAAAAGTTACATAAATAACACACATGCTCTGTGCAAAAAAAACATGCAATCTTGCGAAACAAACTATATACAAAAGTGCTCCCCTTGGAAGCCCCAGCCCTTCGGCTGGTATGGTCAAAAAATGTCCTTTATGCACCGTACACCTAGCCAAAAGGCTGGGACTAGTGCATACAAAAACAAAAGTGCATGGAGGTGCAAAAGGTACTTACCGGCATGTGGCGCACGAAGGGTAAAGTGCACTTCACCTCTCACCCTGTGCATAGCGCCCAGTCCTGGACCAGAGACTGAGGACCCAAAACATCTTTGGGGCTTCATGCTTTCCCAGCCCTAAGGCCAGAGAACCAGGCTTTCCCTCTCACAGGCCAAAAGTCCAAGAAGTGAGGCTTACCCCAATAGCATGCGGAACATGTATTGAGGTAAAACAGGAACTAACTTTACTGGGGAAACAATCACCACCTGCCTCCAAGAGCCTTTCAATAGACTGGCGGTGAGTTATGACCAGCATGCATTACATCATATGTAAAACGCAATATGCAGATCATATGCACATTAGTTATAAGAGAAAACCACACCAACTTACACAATCCTGCCATCAGAACCAATAATATTGGTCAGACAGGCAGGAGGAAGGAGGGAAACTGGGATCTAGAGAGCTCGGTGCTCTCACTGTTGCCACCCTTTACCACTAATCGGGTACAGGGTGACTTAAACATAAACCCAAGCAAAGGGACCAGATATTGCCCTGCAATTAGTGTCCACTGTCGCCTGCTGCAAGTATGTAATGCAATCCGGGGGTCCACTGTCTATAATGGGAAATACACCCCCCAAGTCACGGAGGCTTCCGTGACAGAGCCTTTGCACTGTTTACCACAAGGTAGTATGATAGTTTTTTTAGTAGATTTGGCATAGACAACAAAACTAGAACACATTGAATTACAGGCAGCAGCCTGAAAAAACACACAAAAACTAGATTAAAAAAACTGCACAACTCTTATTGAGTCGCAGCAATTGTATGATCAGTCCGATCGACAGAATTCATGGAATCTGGACGTATTCAACAGGTTAATGAACCAGTGAATAAACACATTATTGTTAAGACATCGTTTTTGCAGCCAGAACTATATTTTACTGGCAATACCACTAGGTAGTATAAATCCACTTACCATTTGTAACATTGTAGTTTGGCAGTCTTTGTAAGTTTTAAAATGCTTTAAGATTTTTACCCTAGGAAAGTTAGGATAATTGGCCCATGGCATACAGAAATGAAGGTTTTCTAGTGCACACATTACCAATTTTAATATGTAAGCAACATTACTTATAATACAAAATAACAGTAGGTGACTGTATAATGTAAGGTTTATTTTCATTAACCACAAACCTCCCAAATATTACACTTATGCCATCATTCTGTAGATACCTAAGTGTAGTATTAGCCATTGAGATATTCTCATTAAGAACAGTGATAGCATTGGTATTAATCCGTACAGCTTCAGTACATAGAAGGGCTGAGCTGGTTCTGGATAATTCAACATGTGAGGAGACTTAAAAAGATTTTAGCTATACATTATACAGGGCCAGTAAAGCTCTTCCTGCAGCAGAAACAAGCTTTCCAAAATGCATAGTGAAGTGAATTTGCTGAAATATAACCCTCCTGCAAAGTCTCCCGTCAACTCCCCCTTTAGTGAATTGGCCCCTCTTATTGTGGCTTCAGTATTTTGAAATTAAAATTGGAGATTTGAGAGAGAATTGACTATTTGAAGTCCCTGGCTGTACTGTATATTATGAAGAACACGCCACAAGTTCTGCTACATGTCTTGTCTGTTTGGTTACTGTGCAGCACTTGGCAGTAATGCTATTAATGGCTGAGCACACAAAGTAATCTCTCTGCCTATTCCTGTCAGAACTTGCCAGCCGGGACATTTGCAATTATTAGTTATAAACAAAGTGCTCTTATAAAAGATTATTTCAACGCTACACTGGTACACTTGCTTGGAGGGCCGTCTTTTCCTAACGTATCTGTTTGTCTTACTCTGTCATGCTAGTTATGTCATACCCTTTGAACGTATGTATTATAAGAAGCGCTGCATAAATTGTTGATGCCGTATAAATAAATGTTCACTAGAAACGCAATGTCTTTTACATGAGGGTGGAACGTCTGTATCTCTATACCGTTCTTTACTTGTGAAAGTTGTGGTGAGATTAAACTTCTATGAGTTAATCGCTGCCTTCCTTGCAGAAGACACTCATGTAAGACAAGACGTTTTCTCATTCCGCAACCTGGTCACAGATTCCGCTTGCCTTTGCCTTAACCTCTCCCTGTTTATCTCTGGGGTTTATTCGCTAAACGGAGAGCGGGGCAGAGAGTTCGCAGGGCAGTTGTGGTTTTAACTCTCCCCCTTTGCTATTCAATTGTTGGCAAATTCTCTGGTATCAAGAGCTGAGCTGACCCTGTGTAATTTATCGAGCGAGGAGGCCCTTATACACTGCAAAGCAAACCCTTCCTGCAGCAGAAGCATATACCATAAAGCGAAGTCAAGAAGCCCAAACCATAACTCCTAAAAGCTCTCCAGTAGACTCTTTATTTTAATGAATTGACCCCTCTTTCTCTAGAGGGACTGCTTCCTGCTAAGATCAAGGAGAGCTCTCTGTAGTTCAGTCCAACATGTCTATAGAAATTCCAACATGACAGTTTCCCGGAGTTGCGATGACTGGCACTGGTGAGCTTATTGGAGCAGGATCTTTTCCTTTTTTTTTTTTTTTTTTTTTTATTAACTTTAGTGTTTTTTTTTTTTGTTTTTTTTTAAGCACCAACAAATTAGGGGCTTTTGTAATCTTCTCCATGTGCTTCCCTGCAATATTTGTATACACTTTATAAATGAGTTCTAATGTTGCAAGAACCACTTATCATTTTGTACTAAAGAAAACAATCTATTCCCTGAATGAGGTAATATTTAAATATGTAACGCTATTTTGGTTAGACTAAAATGTCTCCATCCTCGCTGATTTTTAACGGGTCATCTCATAGCATGGGAATCTTATATATACAAATGATTTCCGGGCAGTTTGTTTCCATGCAGGTTTGTAATGTTGGCCTTGTAACTTGGGCTTGGCTGTATTTTTTTCCCTAGCCACTGTACTAAAGGGAGAGGCATTTATGAACGGGCCAAGTTGTATTTTTGAACAATGCAGATGTTGTCTTGGAGTAAACAAGAACATCTGCGTGGAAATGAGAAGTCTAACCCCCCCCATGTTCCAAATCTTAAAGCTTCCAATATGACCAAAGATAGAATGGCGTCTTTCTGCCTTGTAGGTTCACCTCAAGAGTTCGACAACTTTACATATCTGCTGTTGTTCTGAATCTAAGGCAGTTTTCTGTGTAGCGTCAACAATTTTCATTCAAGATGAGCATCAGCTGCTTATTGTTGAGCAATTTTGACCAATGCAATTTGATGGAAAGATTTTATGACCAATGTATGTTCATGTTGTTGATCATTTTTATTCATTGATACATTTTATATGTTATTGTTAGTTAGATTTCCCTGCCTCATTGTGAAAGTGCTATAGAATCAATTGGCATAATACTAATAAAAGTTTCAGGGCTTAATAAATCACAGGAGCCAGGGGCGTAACTAGAAGCCTCAGGGCCCCGGTGCGAGAATCTGTTAAGCCCCCCTTCTCACGCTATCTCCCCTTCTCACTATCTACCCTCTCCCTACCCACCTTTGTAGGTCACTTACCGGGCAGTCCTGTGATGGGGGCGCGAGGCCTCTGTTTTGCTGCTCTGCCGTGGTGCGCACGGCTTCACTGCTGAGCGCCGGCATATGACGTCACCCAAGACAGACGTCTCACGCTCCCACTACTGGAGTCAGGGGAGCGCTGAGGCAGGCGGCGGTAGGGAGCAGAGGAGACAGAAGGGCGCCGAGCGGTTGCTGAAAACGACCGCTCGGCACCCCTTGGGCCCCCCTGACTGGCAGAACTCCAGGGCCCGGTCGCAGTCGCGACCCCGGTTGTTCCGCCACTGACAGGAGCCAAGTAGCCATGGCTTCTCAAACGTAACTGCTGGCATTTCTATGAACCTTTTTTATATCCTGCCTCCTCTAAAACAGAAGAGGCAAATAAAGAAGGCCCGCAATATTTTTCAGACTGGTTCTAAAATTCTGTAGAAGTATGTAGGGCTGAAACAACTAATCGATAAAATCGATAATAATCGATAATGAAAATCGTTGTCAACGATTTTCATTATCGATTAATCGGATCGATTTTTATCGATTATAAAAAGAGGTTTTTTTCAGAGCAAATGCTCTGAAAAACTCCTCTCCTTATATAATCCGACCTCAAACAGAGATCGGATTATAACACCGGAATCCAGATCCCCCGCTACGCTGCAGGAGACCTGGATTCCCCTCACTGTCGGCCGGTCTCTCACTTCCGTCTCACTCCCCCTCCCATCTGCCTCCTCCCCCCTCCCATACACCGATCTGCCTCTCTACCCGGCTCCGTTACTGAAGGCACTTTCATTGCAGCTTCATAGAAGCCACAGTGTAAGTGAAGGTGAGTAACGGAGTCTGTAACCCCCACCGGCTGACAGAGAATCATCCTCTCTGATAGCCGGTGAGGGTCTGCATCGCACAGACAGACTCCGTTACTGCCCTTCACTTACACTGTGGCTTCTATGAAGCTGCAATGAAAGTGCCTTCAGTAACGGAGCCGGGTAGAGAGGCAGAGCGGTGTATGGGAGGGGGGAGGAGTCGGAGGGGTGTATGGGAGCCACCCTCCAATACACCACTCTGGCTCCTCCCCCTCTGCTACGCCACTCTGCCTCTCTACCCGGCTCCCTGGTGTCTTGTCAGAAACGGAGGTTCACAGGAGGCAGAGTGGAGTATGGGAGGGGGGAGGAGGCAAAGTGATGTATGGGAGGGGGAGGAGCCAACGTGATGTATGGGGGGAGGAGCCAGTGGTGTATGGGAGGAGGCAGAGTGGCGTATGGGAGGGGGAGGAGCCAAAGTGATGTATGGGAGGGGAGGAGGCAGAGTGGTATATGGGAGGGGGAGGAGGCAAAGTGATGTATGGGAGGGGAGGAGGCAAAGTGATGTATGGGAGGGGAGGAGCCAAAGTGATGTATGGGCGGGGGAGGAGGCAGAGTGGTGTATGGGAGGGGGAGGAGGCAGAGTGGAGTATGAGAGGGGGAGGAGCCAGAGTGGTTTATGGGAGGGGGAGGAGCCAGAATGGTGTATGGGTGAGGTATAGTGGTGTATGGGGGGTATTATGAATTTTTAGGGCATATAGGGGGTATAAGGCATATGGATATTAGGCATATCAGGGGGGCATAAACATATCTGGGGGTAAAAGGTATATCAGGGGGCTCAGTGGCATATAGGGGGTATAAGACATATCGATATTAGGCAAATCAGGGGGGCATAAAACAAATCTGGGGGTAAAAGGTATATCAGGGGGCTCAGTTGCATATCACTGGCATATAATGCGTATAAGGCATATCAGGGGGCACAGTGGAATCTGGCATATAAGAGGTATAAGGCATATATGGGGGCAGAGTGGCAAGCTGGGGGTCAGATGTGCATAACTGGGGGCAGTTTGGTAAATAAAAAAATTTAAACAAGGCTTTTTTCTCAGTTTTTATTAAATATGAAAAATAGTTAACATATGAATTAATATTTACTAATAACTTTGTATTGAAACCTAGTTTGAGAAGCACCGTGTTTGGGTTCTTGTAGCTTTTATTATTATGTCAGTAAAATAAGAAGGTGAATAGAGAGAGGCCATTGCAATAAAGAGATGAAAGTGTAAATTGTACGTTTTTTATTGCAATTTTTCTTCAATTTAAAATAATGTATTTTTTTATCCGATTAATCGATTAATCGACAAAATAATCGGCCAACTAATCGATTATTAAAATAATCGTTAGTTGCAGCCCTAGAAGTATGTTAAGATTTACTATCTGTATATGATTGTAATTAATTTATTCTTTGTCTACGCAGTGCGCTTAATAAATTCGAGGGGCAAATTAAGTTCCATTGACAGTGAATCCGAACCAGATCATAGTGAAACATTTTTGTAAATGGTAAGAAGGTTATCCTGCAACTAGATGTGTAATTATGGAATAAGACAACCTAATAGGCATGGTGCTTTGTAAAGATGTTTTTTTCCCTCAGTCTGTTTGCCGGCATCTGACTTATTATTATTTTTTTTTTTTTTAACGCTAGCTGTGCAACATGCTGCCGCATAACAATTTTGACCGTTAAATATTGGGGGAAAAAAACCTTTATGAGCAGGCGTTAGACAATACTAATACATATACTGTATATGTGGTAACACAAACTTCATTTCTTTCAGTGGCTGTAGCTTGAAAAACCTATGAAGAAAAATGGCTGATATTAGCCCAAAGGAAATTGGAATTTTATCATGTGTCGTGTTTATATGTTACTGGAACAGCCTGTATTGTGGTTTTGTCTTCGATGATGTCTCAGCAATTTTGGACAATAAAGATTTGCATCCCTCAACACCCATAAAAAAACTATTTCAAAATGATTTCTGGGGGACGCCAATGTCTGAGGTAAATATTCATAATTCAATACATCCTTATTTTATTTATGTCTGTGAAAGGATTATTGTTTTGTATTTTTTATGCAAATTAATGTGCTAAGGTGTGTGATTTGTAATGTTGCTTGCATGCAATGCATGTATAAAGCAGTGGCGACCCCTTGTTCCTGTCTCCTTGTACCAGTTCAAAATAGTTTTAGAAAGGACCTTTTCTAAACTATTTTGAACTGGCACGGGTTGACAGGGACATATTGAGGTCACGTTAAGTCATGTGACCTCATGGTAAAACTGAAGCTGCTCCCACATTTAAGGCAAAGGTGGCACTGTGAGACTTGTTGATTGGTGAAGATGAGGGGACCCCGCTGTAATTTTCACACCAGGGCCCTGTGGGTTTCTAGTTACGCCCCTGGTATAAAGATATTGGTTCGCAGCTTTATCTAATTGCTGCTCTCCTCAGCTATGTTGACCATAACAATATAAGGTTAATTCATATATATACGAATTGTTTGTTTAACGTATGCAATCATCATTAAGGCTGCAACTAATGATTATTTTCATAATCGATTAGTTGGCCAATTATCTGCCCCCCAAATATGCCTTATAACCCCCTATATGCCACTGTGCCTCTGAAATGCATTATACCCCCTGATATGCCACTCTGCCCCCCTAGACTTTCCCCCGTGCTCCATTCTCCTTGGTGTCTAGTAGACAAATGCACAGAAGCCCACCTCCTGCCAGAGAGGAACATCCAGGTCCCCTGCAGCGCTGCGGGGGATTCTGCTCTCTGGCAGACTGCGAACATTGCGTAATGTGCGCAGACAACCTCCGCTGCTGCTGGCCGGTACTTTTGCCGGGGCTTGTATGGAGCACCGGAAGGTCATGCCACGCTGGTGCTCAATCAAAGAAGTGGAGGACAGTAGCGGAGGATGTCTGCTCACATCACACAGACACCTGCCGGCTGCCAGAGAGGAGGGTCCAGGTCCCCTGCAGCGCTGCGGGGGATCTGGATCTTAGTGTTATTATCCGACCTTTGTTTCAGGTCAGATTATAAAACGAGGGGTATTTCTCAGAGCATTTGCTCTGGATGAAACCCTCCTCTTATATTCGATAAAATCGATTCAACTAATCGATAATGAAATTCGTTGGCAACGGTTTTCATTATCGATTAGTTGGTGCAGCCCTAATCATCATCATGCGTTTCACAACTATGTTCATGAACAACGGTGATGTTCTAATGTCTGTATGTGATCTTGTAGCCTCGTACATCTGGATTTGTTGAAACACCATTGACTAAATAGATGTAGAAGTTAGTAGCCAAATGGCTTATAAGAGCCGGGAGCAAAGCAATCCTCAGAGATCATATAAAATAGAGATCAATTTAAAAAAAAAATAAACTTAAAAAGGTGCCAGCAGTAACCCTTCTAGGTCACATCGACACTGGGCCCGCGCATTATAGTTATTCGTGCATATCATTTGTGCAATGGGCAACGTATATGGGAAATGTTAATGGTAAAAACTGATGCATTAACCCTCTTTCTACACACAGAACAAATAAAAGGCTTTCAAGAGGGTGACAGAAATAATGACTAATCCATAATTACCAGTTTGACATCTTTTTAATTCAAATAATTAACACATGTCCTAATCTTTTGACTTTGAAGGTCTCCAACAGTTTGTTGATTTGTGGGATTGGTTTAGTTCTGTTCTAACGTTGCTGCGTCCGTTGGTCGTAAAACTCCCAAAGCTTATGAAATCTTTCTAAAATGTATTTTTTAAAACAAATGTCTGGAGACCTTTCTATCCAAAAACATATTTTTTTTTTTTCATGTGCCATCAAAACTTGATAAAACTAGACATCTTTCTCACAACCCTTTAGTCTTCACGAAACAGTTTCAGATTTTTACATCTGCTGTTAGTTGTTTATTACTAACAAAATAAAAGACCTTTTGAAATCTTAATCACTTTAAGCTGTAAGGGAGATCTTGGCCATGCATATTTATATTAAAAAAAGACCATGGGCTATGTTCAAAGATAAATTATCAAGTGGTATTAGAGATTTGAAACAGCCTTCTTGGCTCAGATAGAGAAGTTTATTGAATATATGTCTTTCAGTTCTGAAGACTAGCATTTATTTTGCTTGCTATACATGTTAAGGGGCACTTCAGTGATCATATGTATTTCAATGCATATGATAGCTGAGAGGTCCCTTTATAAGTGCCTTTGTGGTTCTGCAGAACCCTCCTCCTTAAATGCATTTGCTTGTTTGCCTGCACCCCCAACCCAAACTCAATCTCGAAACGCATCTCCCTGCATGTGATATGCTTACTGCCGTGAGGCTTTTAAATACTCAACAGTTGAGTAATCCAAAGTGTTCTGAACTTTGTTACCCAAGCTTTTTATGTGTGTAGCTCTTTAGTCTTTTGTATCCCTATGCTTCTTGGCCGCCTCGTCCACCCCGCTTTGTGAGTGCATCGTATCTATCTCACAGGCTGTGTGTTAGCATGCCATATGGACACAAATCTCCTCGGAGTTTTACAATTTTGAATGTAGTTTGTGCCAAAGTAGATTTGGCAAACCAGGGACTTTTAAAAAATGTAGCCTTTATAAAGAGAGGAATTTGTTTTTAAATAAGAAAGGGACCTTTTACTGATATGCTCCAGCCCTCTATGCACTCTAAAATATATTGTAGAGCAGCGTCAGCTTTGGAATTCAGCGAGGATGTATGTTTCGGATACAAAGAGAGCTAGAATTGTATTATTTTTTATTGGGTGGTGTATAATCCAACTGCAAGGAGAAATTGTACCTGAATCTCATGCAAGCTAGTGTATATATTGTCTCATCTGGCACTGTTCACTGTCCATGTTCTTTCTTTGTACCGTTGGTATCAGAAAGCTACTAGTAGTGCATTTTCCCTGCTTTGTACACTAATGGAATTTCATTATGCAAGGGATAGAGAAGTGGAACATTATGTATCAATGATCTGCTTTAGTTACATTGTTTGTATTCCAGGAATCGTCTAGAAAGCCAGCTCACTTACGTATCTGGAATGAAACGCTGCTGTGTTGTTATGATTAACTTTAAAGATAACAGAAATGATTTTCACACGATAATGTAGCTTTGCGCAAATTTGAATTCCCACCACATTTGAAAGAAACTGATATACATAGTTTATCAAAAATGTATAATCCAGATGTGAAGGGTATTCCTGGTTGTTTACAAATCACTATATCCTACACATGTGCAAATGGGCCAAAAAGATTCAGATGAATTTTATGGTTAGTTTGTGCCACATTCGTTTTTGGGCAACAAATTACGTTCCCTGCCCATTTAGTTCAGAAGAAAATCAGGGGCATTTTTAACTCGGCAGCAAAATTCATTGCCTGGTGCTCACATTCTGTCACACTCATTCTTGTTCACTCTCTCACTGACTGAAAATGTTTCCCTATCTTCCCTGCCAACCACTTCCACATCTTAATGTTCATCTTCACGCTTAGGTCCGCGGAGATGCGGACAAAGATAACTTGGCGCGAACTTCTGCCAAAGCTGCAGCACTTCAGGTGATGTCTTCTCCCTCGATCCTCCAATCAAGGGGGGAGGACGTCGCCAGAAGCCCCGACATTCTGGTAGTTTACCTTGGGGCAAAATGACAGGGCTTTCATTTTTAGATTTAACAAAAAATACCGCACTGATAAACTAATGACAAGAAAGTATGTTGCCTGTTCTGTGTTCTCTCATTAACATTGCTTTTTGAAATGTTTTTCTCTTCTATACAGGAAAGAAGCCATAAGTCCTACCGCCCCCTTACAGTCTTAACGTTTCGCTTGAACTACTTATTTAGCGAGCTGAATGCTGTTTCCTATCACTTTCTGAATATGGTTCTGCATGCTGTGGTGAGCCTGATTTTTCTCAAAGTCTGCAAACTTTTCTTGGATTCAAGAACCAGCCTGATAGCTGCGTTGTTGTTTGCTGTGCATCCAATACACACTGAGGCAGTAAGTACATTCGGGTGTTTTGCACGTATTATGTGTAGTTAGATACAGATTAAATCTGAATTTTTTCCCCCAACCTTTAGACATTAATACAATTAAACAAACATGCCATTTGTCTATAGAAGAAGCCTGTATGTTTTTTTTTTTGTTTTTTTTTGATAGTTTGGAATTAACATACAAAAAACAATTAACCTTTCAGGACCGGTGTCCTCGTACTGCGAAGACTGCAGTTTTAGTTAAATATTTTAATTCCGTGCTCGTGATTCGCTTCAAAGCGTGCACGAACTGAGGGGGAGTGGCTGCTACGGATCGCTGTGGACACCCAGCGGTCAGTAGCAGCCGCCCCTCGCGATCCCAGCGTCCATGGATCGTGCATCATCGATGACGTACCTGGTACGTCCCGGTCTGTGGGTGACACCCGACCAGAAAGTAAAAGGTATGTCACCGGTACGGAAAGGGGTTAAAATATGATTATAAAAATTTGTTATTAGGACAATGTCTTGGTGCACCTCGCTCTTGTTCTGCTTGTATATTTTGCAGTTGGCTGCAAAAATGATGAAGCAGGAGGTGTGTTCAAGGGGTGCCCTAAATATAGCATTATACTGAACCATAAAACTAAAAACGTGTCCAATATGAAAGCTACTACTGATGTGATATCATCAATTGCCAGGCGCTTATAAAGCCACTTAGGGATGCGTTAGTAGTAAATATTAGGAACATTTTTTCCTAGGGTATTAATGGTAATGAGATTGGTTACATCAGACTGGCATTCTTGTTTTTAATTCAGAAGGTTCCTGTATGTAGTGTACAATTGTATATAAAAAGCTCTTTTAGAACTTTCATCTTTAGAGTTCACAGTATGTATTTTGGATAAGAGATTAGTAAATTTGGTCGATATGTACAAAGCCACAAAAACAAGCCCCCCCCCCCAATCTGATGAAAATGAATCAGAAAGCTTGATTAAAGATTAAAGACCACAGAGAGGGGAGAAGATCCACAAATTAAAAAAAATAAAAAACGTGTATGTATATATATGTATATGTATGTGTGTGTATATATATATATATATATATATATATATATATATATATATATATATATATATATATATATATATATATATATATATAAGTTTGTGTATGAATGTGTGTAAGGGTATCCCTTCTTTCTTCCTGGTGGGGCAATTCATGAATAATGAAACCAGAGCATTAATTCTGGTCTTTTGTTTCTTTTGTGAACCCATTATTGTAGCAGCACTATGACTTGGCTTGTACGGTATGGAAAACAGATCATTGTGTGACAGTTTTGCCCATTGGTAGTACGTGTAAAATCCAAATAGTAAGCAGCAACAAAAGATACCAGCACTTCAGGAGGTCAGCTGAATGCAGCCAGAGACGTTGTTAAAACATGCATGTTATTCCACAAATAAAAAGCAAATGCACTAAGTGGGAAAACAGCAGCCTTGATTTTCTTTGTTAGCATAGGGGCTTTTGTTTAAGCTCTAACACATCAAGGCGGTAGCTGTGTTTGCACTTGGTACACGTACATGTTTAATTTTAATATAAAACTTTGTGCCTCTGGGCGGATTTTACTGATCTCCTGATGTAACGGCAAATACCGTATTGGCTCGGATATAGGCCGCCCCCGTATATAGGCCGCACCCTAAAAGTTTGGTGCTTTTTTAAAGAAAAAGTTTTTTTTCTTTAAAAAAGCACCAAAAAAAACATGCTGCCACTCTGTCCCCCCCCCCGAGATATGCTGCCACTGTCCTCCCTCCCCGAGATATGCTACCACTGCCCTCCCTCCCCGAGATACGCTACCACTGCCCTCCCTCCCCGAGATACGCTGCCGCTGTCCTCCCTCCCCGAGATACGCTGCCCTCCCTCCCCGAGATACGCTGCCGCTGTCCTCCCTCCCCGAGATACGCTGCCGCTGTCCTCCCTCCCCGAGATACGCTGCCGCTGTCCTCCCTCCCCGAGATACGCTGCCGCTGTCCTCCCTCCCCGAGATACGCTGCCGCTGTCCTCCCTCCCCGCGATACGCTGCCGCTGTCCTCCCTCCCCGCGATACGCTGCCGCTGTCCTCCTCTGCCCCCCCTCCTCGACTTACCGGAGCAGACTCCCGGGTGTCTTGCGGGGCCGGCGAGGGACATCTACGCAATACGCGTATGCAACTTCCGGTACCGGTACCGGAAGTTGCATACGCGTATTGCGTAGATGTCTCCCGCCGGCCCCGCAAGACACCCGGGAGTCTGCTCCGGTAAGTCGGGGGTGGGCAGAGGTAAAACGCTTAGATAACCTCCCGTGCCGGCACCCCCCCCGTGGGAAGTGCTGGCAGGGGAGGCTGTCTGAGCGTATCGGGGAGAAGGATGCAGGTCCCCTGCACCGCTGCGGGGGATCTGTATCTTAACCCCGCTGCCTGCCCGGCGCCCGGGACTGTATGTCCCGGGCGTCGGGCGCTAGACCCCGAATATAGGCCGCACCCCCACTTTAAAAACTTTAAGTGGGGGAAAAAAGTGCAGCCTATATTCGAGCCAATACGGTAAATGATACATTTTAGGTGTGCTGATATGTTTTTGCAAGACCTCTTTTCTCTGTGTTGAAGAATACCGTCTCGGGCTGCTCATCCTATTTTATAGCAGATATCAAAAACATCTAGGAAAAATAACAAACGCATTTTTTACCCAGCTGTGTCTACAAAAATACGATTTGCTGCCATATCCAGAAACAAAGCTTTCGTGTCTAACACTGTTTAAGACAAGATAACACTGAAGATAAAACTATCCCGCAGCCTCCTCAACGGGCTTCTAAATGAAGTGTATTTGTTCCAGTTTTTTAGTTATGGAGACAAAGCCAATTAAATTTAAGATGTAACAGAATAAACTGAAAATCTCCAGGCACAAAAGAGACTAAGATGCAGCTCAAGTGCCCTTACCCCTACCTCTCTCACAGCTGAGGAATTTTAGAAATTAAAATGATAAAAATGTCTTAAAATATATACAAATGTCATAGTGTGAAAAAATATCAAATTGAACCAAGGCTCTTCGCAAAGTTGAATGCATTTCTGTGCTCTGCTTTTTGTTATCCCAGATGATGACGTTGATATATATATATAATCATAAAATATATACTGTTAGATTCATTGTCCACTAGATGGCGTTGTAAGACTTCAAGAAAGTGAGTTATTTTGGCTGTGGTATGTGCTGAAAACTGGATTCACGCATATTTATTTATACTATTCTCTGGCCTGACAACATTTTTTATTTTGGAAGATATAATGCTATTATTTAAAGAGAACTATAAAAATAGTGTATTTACAAAGACTTTACTTGGCTTACCACAAATCATTGTGGTGTGTCTTTTTTTTTTTGGGGGGGGGGGGGTTGCTGAATTTTTAATTCACTCCTACTGCTGTTTAATGCTGAAAACCTTCCCAGTAGTAATTATGTAAAATAACTTTGGCATCCTATTTCATCTGCTAGGTTAGTCATCTAAACCTTAACAATCTGTTATATATACCATAATACCCGAATAGAGGTGGAAGTCAGTCCCGGAGCAGACTTTCCACTTATGCTTCCTCATCGGTCTGCATGCTGCCTGCTATTATGAGCCAGTGTATGATAATGTATCACCATTAGACTATAGCAGCTTTTTACAGTTCCCAGGAGTATAACCCATCAGTATCTGCTTTTGTCCCCTGCAGAAATTATGAAAATCCTTGCATAACCTATTTCTGCTAAGGGTTTGGGCATTCAACAATACTGGGAAACCATTAACTGCGTACCTGGTTTGCATCATACGTTTTCTTCATGGCTACATAACTTAAAATGTGATTTATATATTTGTCTTGTCATGGCCCCTTACAAAAAGAGACAAATATTTAAAATTAAGTTCGAATACGTACAGATCTGTGCAGATGTTTTAGACAGAAGTGAAAAAAATGCTCTAAAATAAAAATGCTTCCAAAATAGGCATGTTAATTTATTTTTGGCATTTAACAAAATGCAAAGCGAGTAAAAGGAGAAAAATCCAATCAATATTTTGTGTGACCAGCCTTGCTTTCAGAACAGCATGTTTTTTTGTTTTTTTTTTTTTGTTTTTTAACTCGGCAGGTAAGTTGTTCCAAACATCTTAGAGAATCAACTCCATTTCTTCTGTGGATTAAGGCAGCCTCAGTTGCTTCTCTCCCTTCATGTTATTCCAGACCGACTCAATGATGTTGAGATCAGGGCTCTGTGGGGGCCATACCATCGCTTCTAGGACTCCTTGTTCTTTACGATGAAGATAGTTAATGACTTTGGCTGTATGTTTGAGGCCAATTGTATTCCTCCCTGATGATATTGCATGATGGATAAGTATTTGCCTGTACTTCTCAGCATTGAGGAAACCGTCTATTCTGACCAAAATCCCGAACTCCATTTGCAGAAGTGCATCCCCAAACTTGCAAGGAAGCTCCACCATGCTTCCCTGTTGACTGCAAACACTCCTTCTTTTACCGCCCTTCGGCAAACAAACTGCCTTCTGCTACAGCCACACATTTCAAATTTTGGTTCCGGGCACCTGCTGCCTTTTTCTGCACCCTGTTTCCTGTGTTGGCTTTGCTTCCTCGTCAAGTATGCCTTTTTGGCTGCAATTCTTCCATTAAGACCACTTCTGACAAGGCGTCTCAGGGCAGTAGATGAATGTACCAGGGCCCCACTGTTTTCTACTGATACAGAGCTTATGGCACTGCCGGACATCTTCCAATTGAGAAGGGAAAGAAGCATGATGTGTCTGCATCACTAAGTTTCTTTGGCGGACCACTGCGTCTAAGGTCCTCAACATTGCCCGTTTCTTTGTGTTTCCTCAAAAGAGCTTAGACAGAACATCTGGAAACCCCTGTCTGCCTTGACATTTCTGGCTGGGAGAGGTCTTGTTGTTGCAGTATTAACTACCATGTGTCTTGTTGCTGCGCTCATTCTTGCCATGCTGTATGACTTGACATTAAACTGTCTTCAGCAACCTGTTTCTGATTCAGTTATTGATTGTGTTTCAACCTACATATTAGATTAATGATCATTAGCACCTGTTTGGTATAATTGTCTAACGATAAACTTAACTTTATGCCTACAAACTTCCTGACTTAGGACAAATGCACCTAGAAGAATTGATGTTGTTTTGAAGGCAAACAGTGGGTACACAAAATATTGATTTGATTTAGATTTTTCTCTGTTTACTCACTTAGTTTATTTTTATCATTTAACAAAATGCTATTACCATGTCTATTTTTGAAAGCATTCTTACTTTGCATTTTTGCACGGTACTGTATATTAAATATAAAGGGACTTTTATGGTTTAGTAGAGTTTTCTGCTGTTATTCTGCTGTTTTGTGTTTCCATAAATTAAAATATACATCAATTATCTTCTCTTTTATGGAAGTGTAAGTGATAGTGTACATGTAATTATCTAACTGCTGTGTACAGTACTAGCTATATAAAGTTAGTAAAACTAACGTGTCATATATCTGCATTTTGTGCTGTCTCTGCAGGTTACTGGGGTGGTTGGAAGAGCCGAACTTCTCTCCTCTATATTCCTTTTAGCAGCATTCCTCTCCTATACCAAATCTAAGGGACCAGACAATTCAATTGGTAACTATAAATTGTGTAATATTGGCAGGGTTATTTGTTCATTTTCTGGATGATGGTTTTGAAAACATTCTTAATGGTTAACAAAATACACTTTAAAACCAGCAACCAGAACCAAGAAGGAGTACAGGGGTATGCCTTTAATTGAACTCCTGTTGAGGCTGATAGAGGCATGACTGGCAGCATCTTAAATTTTGTGAAGTCCAATATTATGTCCCTTTAACTTACAGTAGGAGCTTGCCTCAAAAAAAAAAAAAATACACAGGTTTTCCAGTGCCGAGCATCTAATTACTAGTACCAAATACTCATACATGTGCATGAAGCATAAAGTGGTAAAAGTTTGTTTGCTATATCCCCGCTTATAGTCTCATGTAATGGTATAGTTGGGATGTGCACAGCAAACATTTTGAATAAGAATAAATGCTCTGAGGTGCATGAGGCAAGGGGCAAATACAGCCAAAGGGTGCTGGGAGAATAAGCCATGTACACCCTGTTATTAAAAATTAGAGATTTTTTTATTAAATCTAACAAGTATGCGATGAACTTATATTTGATTTAGTATGGACCAGTACAAAAACAAAATTCCATTTTGCACAGGAATTTCTCTTTAAAATGGTAATATGCAGGCATATAGCATGATGCCATAAATTCATGCTGACTCCAATGTGCACTGAAGAAAATGGTATTGTTGTAGATTAGAGCAGGGCTTGACAAATTTGTTGTGAATCTAGGCGCCAGGTAAAAAAGTTAGGAGCCAGGATTTTTTAATGGATCAGGAGTGATCTGATCATCATCAGCCCACTTACTAAACTCACAGCGTTTGACCTGGAAGCACCCTGGACTTCCAGGTCAAGTGCTGTTTTTTTTATTATTATTATTATTATTTTAACTCTTTCAATGCTGATGTTCCATTGGAGTACAGCATTGACTGATATTTAGTCCCCACAAGCTTGTTTGGACAAATGTTAACCCCTGCAATGCCACAAATGTGTCATACACTATTGCGGCATTGAAGGGGTTTACGCTGAACTGTCGCTCTCAGGGAGCGATAAGGCAGCAGGGGGGTGTTGGGGCTGGTCTCCACACTCATGTGGAGACCGAAGAAGCCTCTCCCCTGTCCCTGAAGCTGCCTCTGGAAGCTGGGACTCAATTGCTGGTCTATAGACCAGCCATGGCGGGGGGGGGGGGTCTCTGATGACTGCTGTAGGCTTCCATGCCTACAGGAATCATCAAAGGGCTTGTGGGGGCTCGTTTTTGCTGTTGCTGGTCCGCCTGGGCTTCCAGGCAGACCACCAGCAGCAGAGCCCCGTACAAAACGGGAATTAACCCCTAAATGCCGCGATCGCAGCATTGAAGGGGTTAACGCTGCACTGTCGCTCTCATGGAGCGATCAGGCAGCAGGGGGGTGTTGTGTCAGGTCCCCACACTTGTGTGGGGACCCAATCAACACACAACCCCCTTCCCTGAAGCTGCCTGGGGCAAAAAACCCGATTGCTGGTTTTGCAGCAACCGCGTTTTCAGCCTACAGGCTCACTCCGTGGGAGTGATCTCAGGCTCGGGGGCGGGCTCTGAGTGGCTGTGCTGTCTGCCCAGACTCCTGGGCAGACAGCAGCAGCAGCGCCCTCGTGTGGTGTCTCAGCCTCTTACATCCACAATTTTTTCTGGATGTAAGAGGCTGACAAAACCTAGGCCCTGGATTGGAGTGTCCATATTTTGTATCATTCTTAAAGCTAAGCTTCTGAGTGTAGTGCAGAACTGCACTTTAATTATTCCACGCTTTAGAGATGAGGGGCATTTCAAGCACAATGGGAGCTGTACAAAAAGCAGATGACAACATTAGGCTAACATACATTAAGTTAGAAAAGACTTGGTTAATTATAACAAGATTATTGTTTTCAGATTCAGTACTGTTATATCTGAACACTATAATGTGTCTTCATTGTTTCGCAACATGTTTGTTGCCATTATTCACTCTATATTCTTTTTTTTTTTTTCTTTCCCAGTTTGGACTCCGATTGCTGTTGCTGTATTTCTGGTTGCGGTTGCAACCCTGTGTAAAGAGCAGGGAATTACTGTTGTGGGGATTTGTTGTTTCTATGAAGTATTCATTGCTCAAGGGGTAAGAGACTTGATCATTTCTAAAACCATTTACTTGAGGTCTGCAGTAGACTGCCACATTCTTGTGGGCTGAATGGTGAAGGACATTCAGAGTACAATGTGTTGTATAATAATCGGGCATTAACACAGCTGTTTTTTTTATTTTTGTGGGGGGTTTTTTGTAGAATGCAGGAAGAGTTACATGTTTCTGGTATTGTTTATGAGCATCCCGAATTAAAAACTGTGACATTTACAAGGTCATTTTAGTGTAAATCATGTTATAAAGTATTAATGTCTAGTAAAGTCTGCTTAAAGCACAGATTAATGACAGCCATGCTCAAATTAATTTAACATGCTTAAGGAACAGCTTTTGTTAAAGTGCATTTTGCAACCAGGAAGAATTAGTATTTACTTTATTGGCACATGCTGAGCAGCACACCCATTAAAGTAAGTAAAATCAGTGCAAGTAGAAGCAGACAACTGTACATACGCTAGCAAAACATTTATGTCCCAGTGCTCGTCCTCAAAAGGACACACAGGATAAAGACAAGCTAGGCACATACCTCTGTTTTGTAAATCATCTGATTACGAGAGAGGTCTCTAATCCCTGGCCAGTCCATTGAGCAGTGCCACAGCAGGGAGCTTAACCGCTCATTATCTAACAGCAAAATCTACTGAAATATCATACATTAATATTGACAAATCTGTACTTAATGCCTATGTGTCTGTTTGGTGTTTCAGTACACGTTTCCGGTGTTATGGGATACAATGATACGGATCCTTATAGGTAAAGGTAGCATTCCGTACTCTATGCTTCAGACATTATTAAAGCTCATTGTGTTGATGTTCAGCACCCTGCTTCTTGTGGTCATTCGGGTTCAGGTCATCCAGTCCCAACTTCCAGTTTTTACCAGGTATGGTGCACACTTAAAATTTGAAGCCCCAGTAAAGCCCGTCTGGGGAGGAGGAAAATAAGACCGTAGTCCTGTTGAATGTGACATTCAGCTTTATGTTTCAATTTTTCTTAGGTTTGATAACCCTGCAGCTGTCAGCTCCACACCTGCAAGACAATTAACATTTAATTACCTGCTCCCTGTGAATGCCTGGCTTCTCCTTAATCCATCAGAGCTCTGCTGTGATTGGACCATGGGAACGATTCCTTTGGTGGAGTCTGTTCTTGACACCCGGAACTTGGCTACCTTGGTATTCTTTGGTGTTTTGGGATACCTGGTTATGTTCAGCATCAGATATCATGGTGATTCGTCAAAAACTGTGCTTATGGTAAGATCATTTAGGTCTGTTATAAAATAGAGTTTAAGAATTTATCTTCAAGAAAACAATGGTGCTGTTTACAGCTGAAAGAGTTACTAAGCCGTTTTTCTCTATTTTTGTAGCTACAAACCTATAATAATTGCTAAAATGTGATATAAATCAAGATTCAATCTTATATATTATGGCATCTTATTCACTTTATCAACAATTTAACCCATAGGGCCTGAGTGTCATTTGTTCACCATCTGTACTTAGTGATCATGTAGCTTAAAAAAGGATACTAAGGGCCCTCGGCTCTAGGCGCCAGCATACAGATATGAGAACTGTACTGCTCAACGTTGATTGCCCATAACACTCCTTCCCTAAGCCCACTGGTTTCATGCTCTCTTGCAATATGCTGTGATATAATAGGGGAAAAGGTTAAATTGTATTTTATTCCCTTTAACTGTGCTTTGTGAGACAGTTTGTGTCTGTTTTTGTGTATGTGACTTGTTCCTTTTGTAGCTGTATGTGACTTGTTCCTTTTGTAGCTATATATATATATATATATATATATATATATATAATAAAATCCAAGATATACAATTGCACACCAACCTTAATTGCTCTGCCTGGTAACTGTAGCAGTGATGCAAATATACTCCAAAGATAGTTGCCGGCACTCGTGGGACTTGGTTTCAAATAATTTCAAGAAACTCTGTGTTACAAGACTTGTAACACAGAGTTTCTTGAAATTATTTGAAACCAAGTCCCACGAGTGCCAGCAACTATCTTGGAGTGTGTATATATATATATATATATATATATATATATATATATATATATATATATATATATATATATATATATATATATATATATATATATATATATATATAATATAATATAATATAATTTTTGTTTTTTGTCTTTTTCCTTTTCTAGGCTCTTAGTCTGATCGTATTGCCTTTTATACCTGCATCAAATCTGTTCTTCCCTGTTGGCTTTGTTGTTGCGGAAAGAGTGCTTTATGTCCCTAGCATGGGGTTCTGCATACTTGTTGCACATGGCTGGAAGAAATTATCATGCAAAAGGTGGGTACACCTAGTGAGAGTAATTTTAATGCTACAGGCATACAAAGACATTTTAGACAATGGTATCTGTCAAACATTGTGGCGCCATCTTGGGGGGGGGGTCCTTTTCCGTTCCAGCGTGACTGTGCCCAGATGCATAAAGCATGGTCCATGTCAAAGAAATGGCCTGCACAAAGCCCTTAACTTAACCCCATTAAACACCTTTGGGATGAATTGCAATGTCGAGTGTGAGCCAGGATGTCTTGTTAAACATCTGTGCCAGACCTCACAGACACACTCCAAAATCCTATGGAAAGGTTCCCAACCTAATTAAGCATTGGACTGTACAATTATTAGTTTATTTACTTTTTTCATGTTCAAGTTTCAGGTTATTATATATATATATATATATATATATATATATATATATATATATATATATATATATATATATATATATATATATATATTTATGGCATATATCTACTATTTTTTTAGTCCAACAATTTTGCAGCAGGCAGCTAATCTTAAAAGTCATCTAAATCATTGTATAGCCCTCGATAGTTTTTAGATCATAGCTGCTCTGTTCTAATTTTTGTGGTGGTGAAGGCATGCTGTTTAAATGCCCTTATTGACCATATTGTTTGATTATTATTTTTTTTAAATTAACCCCTTGGAAGATTACAGACAATGTGATTTGAACCTTAACTCTTATAGAAACAGTTGCATATACTTGGTTGTGTAGCATCAGAACCCATTGTCCTGATTACGCAATTCCCTGAAGATTACCCTGCTTCTCACCACTTTAAGGTCTTGGTTAATGATCTGTTACTGGTATAGATCCAAACAGAAACATACTGCAAACTTATATTTGCAATAAGTGTCCCTGTTTCATATGTCATACTTGAGGAGGGGGGAGCATGCAATTGCTGATTCTTATTGTCTGTCTTTACAGCAAGTTGAAAAAACTTTCTTGGATATTTTTGGCGCTTGTGCTGTTCACTCATGCCATGAAAACATTCAACAGGAACTGGGACTGGGAGTCAGAATACACTCTGTTTATGTCTGCTTTGAAGGTAGGGTATCATTCCCTTCTCTGCTGTTTTACAATAGTGTATGCACAAGACATAGCGTCACTTATAGCTTGAGTTTTATAAATAGAATGAGCTGAGTTTGTTTTTATTAAATAATGATCCGTTATATTCCATTGATGTATTTTGAGGTAGGGTGGTATATATCTATTTAACAATGTTTATAAGCAGAAATGTTTAAAGCTATTTTTAGAATAAAAGGAAAAAATACTTGCACGGTTTTACTCTTTCATCTGAAGAAGAGACTTCTTCTATGTTGGCCCAGCAAGGGGTATCAACTTCAGCTAAAGACTCCATTTTCTCTTGCAGCTGACACTTCTGTTTTTTTGATAAGGGAACATTCTGTTTTTATGTTTGGCTATAATTTTGTTTTTATTGTATAATTGTCAGAAAATGGTGTGAAAGATAAAATTGCCATAGACTTCAAGTATTGTTTTAGTGGATTAAGTACATTATATACAGTTATATCACAATTAAATAAAAATTGGATTTCATTCCCCATTGTTCTAAAAAATAGTTCCTCCCATTCAAGCACCGCGCTGAGCTGACAGTGATGTTAACAAAGTCCCTCCCCAGGACTGTTTGTGTTTTGTAGAATTAACAATTATTGCAGTGACAAAAATGAGACAAAACATACTTACCCCTAAATACTTAAAACTATTAGTATCTATGTATTGCTGCGAGAGGTGGATCCAGCAGTTATTAAAGCACAGGCTTCAATACTTACACTAGCAACATATATGCATAATTAAGAGAGAAATAAAATGTTGTTAAATGTCATAAGCTACTTATTCCTTCTGGTAATATGTATGAATTGCTACACATTAAAGAAAATGTTTATACATTTATAACCATCTAAAACATGAATATTCTGATGTGTTTTCTTTCTTTGAACATTAATTCAGGTAAACAAAAATAATGCAAAACTGTGGAATAATGTGGGCCATGCTTTAGAGAATGAGAAGAATTATGCCAAAGCACTAAGGTTTTTCAAGCAGGCTACCCAAGTGCAACCAGGTAAAAAAAAATCGCTATATTAACATAATTTTCTACTCTGACTACCGTATTGTGATGGCATCCTTATACCCTAGCAGACAGGTTCATGAAGGCATTGCTATTGAAGTCAGTCTTAGCAATTTGCACAGATTCTGAGCTACAGGGTTGATTGGAGGCCAGTATATTATGAGCACAGAGATATATTCAGCCCAATACATTCTCCTGTATGAAAGTTATTTAGGAAGGGGCAAATGCATATGGGGGGTTCTGCAACCCCCCCATTAACTTTACACAAGTGATTCTACCAAAACGTGGATATGATAGTTGTGCGATCCCTAAAAACTTCCAGAGAGCAGGGTGGTCCAGCAGCTTTAAATGTCCAAGCACTCAACAGGGGACGCTAGTTGTATCTTACCACGCCTAATAAGTGTTTGAAAGGGACCAGGCTGGTCCAGTTCGTCCTTTCCCCTAACTCAGTCAAGAGAGCTGGGTTGCTACAAACAACAACTGCATTGTTTTTCTATTGGGTTACAGAGTTTGTGTTAAATTGGCAAGTGTAAAGGCCACCCCCAACCTTAGAGAAAAAAGAATGTTGAAGTGCTCGGAAACAATTGAATCAGTTGCTGCTAAAAGAAAATAAAACAATTAAACTCAAGCTGGGTCTATGTGCTTTTGTGTACCCTAGAATGCAACACTTGTTAAGGATCCGTGATAAAATTGCATTCTAATGGACACAGGGCCCAGTCCGAGAGTCTCTAAAGTGTGCCAAAGTGTTCTGATTGCATGCGGTTTGCCAGGTTCTTGTGTCATGTTCATTTAAAAGTACAAGTTATCAAATATACTTCTATTATAGTATTATGTGTGTAAATAATATATATTGTTGTGCATTTTTATTGTCAGATGATATTGGAGCACATATGAATGTTGGAAGAACCTATAAAAACCTGAACAGAAGCAAAGAGGCAGAGGAATCATATTTAATTGCAAAAGCGCTTATGCCACAGGTAGAAACAGATCAGATGTCTCCAATGTGCACACTGCTAATAATTTCCATGACGGAGGTTTTAAACTGGTGCTTATTGTCATCAATGTGGGTTTAGATTTGATTTTGAGCACAAGATAAAGTGGAAATATAGTGGAATAAAGATTTTAAGTAGATATCCTTTCTAATTATACCAAAACAGATTTTGTTTTCCTTTCCTCACAAGCATTTATTCAAATTAAGCACATAGACACGGCTATTACACTGTAATATGGTCTTCATGTTACTTGATTCCCATCAGTGGTCACGCTTCTGCTAAGGCTGCAGGGGATGAAAGCCCCTTTAACAGTAAGGCAAGATGAGTTCTGTCATTATTCAAGATATATTCCTAGACTGTGCAGTGCAATGCCATAGCAGCTATAACTGAATACGTCGGTTCCTGCTATATAAATTGTCATGTCTATGTTTGAAAAGTTTATAAAGCTATAGAGCTAGAAAATGCATGTGTAGGTTGGAAAAATGTAAACTTCCAAGTTGTTTTGTACTTTCTTCTGTCACCCCATATTATAATTTTCCTAAATTACCCTCGCATATTCTTTTAACAGGTTATACCAGGAAAGAAATATGCAGCCCGAGTAGCCCCTAACCACCTCAATGTGTACATAAACCTTGCAAACTTGATTCGGGCAAACGAATCTCGCCTGGAGGAAGCAGATCAGTTGTACAGACAAGCGATAAGCATGCGGCCAGATTTCAAACAAGCTTATATCAGTAGGTTGGTACTTATATTTAACAGATCGATAAGGTCCACACAATGATAATGGACTACAGTAAATTATAATGAATCGTTTTTTATAATACATGCAGTTCCTCAGCTATATGGCAATCTTAGATTTCCCAAGTCTGCTAGAAACATCTAAAGCTTGAGCAGTGGTTGTTTAATTATCCCATGGAATGTTAAATATATATACCGGTAAATCTTTATTTGTATTACCCATAATTTTACTTCATACAATTTATATACCTCCACTATTGCAATCAAAGTGTTACTTGCAAGGAGTAGCTCAGAATTTTGCAAATGAATGTCTCCAGTCTGGTTTTGCAGCTATTCTAGCACTGTCGTTTTTCGCAGTTCTCTTGTACAGCCCTATTGATTTTGCCTTCAATGAAGTAACATCCCATGCTGACACTCGGCATGGTGAGAGCCCTGCCGTGGATTAATCACTGGCATCTGCCACGGATTAATCACTGGCATCTGCCACAAGTTTGAAGGGCTCTGTGGCTTATAGCAAATGGACAATTTTTTTACTGTAAAAGTACTAAAATGCTGAAATTTGTTTTGCTACAGGGGAGAATTACTCTTAAAAATGAACAAGCCTTTAGAAGCTAAAGATGCCTATATGAAAGCCCTGGAGCTAGATGGAATGAATGCAGATCTGTGGTACAACCTAGCAATAGTTTATATTGAATTGAAAGATCCACAGGAAGCTCTGAAAAACTTTAACCAAGCACTTGAATTAAATCGGAAGCATAAGCTTGCTTTGTTCAACTCTGCCTTACTTATGCAGGAATCAGGTACGTGACCTTGTTGTGTAACTCCTTAGACTTCCGCAGTAATCTCTCCATAATACTGCAGGTTCTGTGTTAGAGGTTAGTTAACAATTAGATTGGTAAAGAAAATAACTTCTGTTTACGTAGCAACACCAATACTCACGGTGACCCTATTGGCCATTGTTTCAGGACACTTTTATATTTCACAGGTTGCTGACCCTTGAAACGCTTCCTTGGCGCTTAAAATCGCCCTTTCCTAATCTGCCGCTGGTTTTGAACCAGAGCAGAAAACCATGTTGTGAAAAATATTTTGCTACTTTCCTCTGTCCCGAAGTTTTGAATTTCCTAATCTTAAGGAACCATACAATTAAACGTCATGTATATAACAGTGCTGTGCCTCTGGTTGCTATTGAGAGTTTGACTGTATGTAGGATACAGATGTTGGGTTTTCTTGCCAAATAAATGACTGGATGATATCTTGTTTACTCCTTATACTTAAGCTGCTATTGTAGATATTTCTGACTTCTAGATTAGGTCAGGCACCTGTATAATCATTTTTTGTTTTGTGTGTTTGAAGGATGAAACTGTAGTACAAAAGCCCTTAAGAACCAAGGCTGATTTAAGTTTATTTACACTTAAAGAGACACTGCAGCCATTATATGCACTTAAATATGATGCATATGATAGCTGAATGTCCCCTGTACATAATTGTTTTGCACATTTTGTCACAGTTCCCTACCCCGTGTATTTACCTCTGCCACATCTCCTGCTTGTCACTGTGTGTGCGGTATACTCACACCAACCATCTGCAGTAATGGCTGACTTATAAAGTTGTATTAATAATAATAATAAATATGCATACCATTGTTTAGTAAAAAAAATAATCCAAAATATTTGAATACCGGTAAATCATTTTAGGCGGAGCAGTCACCCAACGTATTAAGTCTGTGGCTGACTTAAAAAGGGACCGATTTTTTTTTTTAAATATCCCTTTGTGAGAGCATGTCTGGACAAGGTGAAGCACATCACAATGTAGTTACATAAGAGAAAATGGCACAGGCTTATATCATTTTGCATGTAAGGAGCCAAGAGCCTAAAATCCAAGTAGTGCTTTTAGTGAAACTTGCCAGAAAAGAATTCCCATGAAGGCTCAGTTCAATGAACAGATGTTGTATATCTAAACACATTGTGGAGTCATTGGTTTCTTGATATTCTGTCTGCTTCTAATTAGCTTTTACAGTGTGTACTCCTATTCACAGACAAACGAGCGTCAACTAACGGCAAACCTCCATAATTACAAGCTAATAGTTAAAACATTTGGTTTTAAGAACTCACCTTTCATACTTTTTTCTTGTTTAATGTTTTTGTATGAATATTTCAAAATATAACTTATGCAGAAATACATTTTATAATTGTTTGACACTTTTTTTCCCAACTGAAGGCAATGTCCGACTGAGACCAGAGGCCAAGAAAAGACTCCTGACCTATGTTGAGGAAGAACCGCATGATGCAAATGGTTATTTTAATTTGGGCATGCTGGCTATGGATGAAAAAAAAGATTTTGAAGCTGAAACATGGATGAAAAAAGCTATACATTTACAGCCAGGTTTCCGTAGTGCCCTCTTCAATCTGGCCCTCTTGTATTCTCAGACTGCAAGGGAACTGGAGGCCTTACCTGTTCTGAATGAGTTACTGCGTTACTACCCAGACCACACGAAAGGCCTGATACTAAAAGGAGACATCCTTATGAATCAAAAGAAAGACATTAAAGGTGCAAAGAAATGCTTTGAAAAAATATTAGAAATGGATCCTAATAATGTGCAAGGAAAACATAATCTCTGTGTGGTCTATTTTGAGGAGCGAGATTTGTTGAAAGCTGAACGGTGCCTTGTGGAGACATTGGCATTAGCCCCACATGAGGAATACATTCAACGCCATCTTAATATTGTGCGCAGTAAAATCCTGTCCCTTAATGCTGCTGGACAGCCTATTCTTCCAGTGGCTGAAGAGTCACCCACACAAGAACAACATGGAAAAGAGATTGAAGAAGAAAAAAAAACTCAGTCTGACAAAGTAAGCAAAGAAAAAAATATACCAAAAACAACTACATCCACAAAAAAGAAAAACAAAGGGCCAACGAAATCTAAAAACCAACAGAAAAATTCCGAGGAAGAAATAAAGAAAAAATCAACAAAAGAAATAAAAGACATTGAAACTAAAAGAGTTGCTGCACTGAAACGATTAGAAGAAATTGAACGTATATTAAGTGGCGACTGATCTATAAGACGATATTTCAGACTTGGATAGTGTTTTTATATTATGCTCACTAGAGTACTGGGTTCCTTGGTTTTAAAACTTGAAATGAGTTGAAGAGCGAAGTTGGTGGCTGCTGAATGATGTCTGGATTTCGGAACCATTTGTGTGCTCCATATTATTTATACACTATTTATATCTTGAACATGCATCTTATTTTTGTTTTCCACTTTATTATTCCTAAATTCAATTTTTTATCATTAATATTTCACCCATCATCTTAAAGTTTGCCCCTTTTTGAAGGGAAATTACCTTAACAATAACCCACTGTGAGCTCTAAGTGTTCAATAAAACATTTTTTTCTTCTATTATAGTTTGATATATCTGGTTTAGTAATGTGTTCTCAGAATCCAGTACTGCATGAATAAAACTATCTGAACTGCTGTAAATGCAGTAGTTAATTCATGATTTATACATTGCCTCTGGAACTCAGAGGATTCTTATTTTCATATGTTAAAGTGTTTTTTTTTCTCTCTCTAAAGCTAGGCTAAATCATTCTTAATGCAATATCACTATTTACATTTTTTTTTTTTTTTAGAACATTTTGGCAAATGTTGAGTTTTTTTTACAGTTGTGTAACTTTTTAAGTCTCTTTTGACTGCAAATTGGATTATCAGTGCAATTAGCACTCAGTTGGATTAATAAACAAATTGTTATGATGTGTAGCTCACTGTTCAATTTGACATTTTCAGTCACTGTGCCTTGAAAGAGTATTCACAAAACTAACAGCCAAGCATGTATTTTTAGGAATTATTTATTGTAGTTAAAGTGCTAAACTTATACCCATTTGCATATAGCCTTATTCTGGGTTTTATATCTGTGTTCATATATTACATCAAGTAGATTTCAGTTTTCCAGGCTGCTCTTTTTGATTGATACACTGGGTTTCTAAGTGCTTTTGTATACCTGTTTTTAATCTTTATTATATGAAGCCAGTAGTTATTGCAGCACTTTATACGGTGCGATAAACTCATATATAAAATAAGGTGAGCCCAGTTCTCATTTTTGTGTTCTTGTGGATATATGGATTATACTAATCAAAATCACAACTGTTTCGTAACTAGTTGTATTAAATATTTTATGAAGTCCACCTCAAGCCAGTGAAAAGTGGATAGTATTTAAAACGCACCACTAAAATGTGGAAAATGTAAATGCAAATTATTTTGCAATCTAATAGAATTTTTATTCCATAATTCAATCCATATAAAATGTATTTTAAAAAATGCCATAGATCTATGTTAATGCCTATGTGATTGTGTGTTTTCAGTAATCAAAAGTCCATAAAACAAAGATGCTTTACAATTTTTAAAAGTAACTGCTTCACTTTCTTTACTAGCATGTCATTTTTTTTTTATTAATGAATACTACTGCTACAGTATATTACAGAAACCCCTTATTTACTTTGAAACAATGTAAACAAGTGGACAATACTTTTCTTCAATCTGGAAATCTGCGTTACCCTGTGCCGTGTTGTCCTCTATTCCAGGTGTGGTCCACATGGCAACTGAACCCCTACTTTGTGTTTTAATCTTTTTTTTTTTTTCTTTTCTTCGTGTGCCTCTCCCCTAGCATCTGATTTCAAAGGGTTAACCTTTGATCCCCTCATTTAGGCATGTAGATGTAGTAAAGACAACTTGCTGAAGTTCAAAGTGAGCATCAGAATGGGGAAGAAAGGGCATTTAAGTGACGTGGCATGGTTGTTGGTGCCAGGCGGGCTGCTCTGAGTATTTCAGAAACTGCTGATCTACTGGGATTTTCACGCACAACCATCTCTAGGGTTTACAGAGAATGGTACGAAAAAAGAGAAAATATCCAGTGAGTGGCAGTTGTGTGGACGAATATGCCTTGTTGATGTCAGAGGAGAATGGGCAGACTGGTTCGAGATGACAGAGAGGCAAAGGTAAATCAAATAACCACTCGTTACAACCAAGGTATGCAGAATACCATCTCTGAACGCACAACGCTTCAAACCTTGAAGCAGATGGGCTACAGCAGCAGATGGCCATACTGGGTGCCACTCCTGCCAGCTAAGAACAGGAAACTGATGCTACAATTTGCACAGGCTCACCAAAATTGCACAATGGAAGAACATTGCCTGGTCTGATGAGTCTCGATTCCAGCTTTGACATTCAGATGGCGGGGTCAGACTTTGGCGTAAACAACATGGAAGCATGGATCCATCCTGCCTTGTATCAACAATTCAGGCTGGCGGTGTAATTGTGTGAGGACACTGTCTTGGCACACTTTTGGCCCCTTAGTACCAATTGAGCATTGTTTAAACGTGACAGCCTACCTGAGTATTGTTTCTGACCATGTCCATCCCTTTATGACCACAGTGTACCCATCTTCTGATGGCTACTTCCAGCAGGATACTGCACCATGTCACAAAGCTCACATCTCAAACTGGTTTCTTGAGCATGACAAAGGGTTTACTCCAATGGCCTCCACAGTCACCAGATCTCAATCCAATAGAGCACCTTTGGGATGTGGTGGAACGGGAGATTCCCATCATGGATGTGCAGCCAACAAATCTGCAGCAACTTCGTGATGCCATCATGTCCATATGGACCAAAATTTCTCAGGAACGTTTCCAGCACCTTGTAGAAAGTATAAAAACAAACTCAAAAACCGACAGCGATTGATTAGATATAAAAACCACAATTTATATAAAGAAATATACAATCAATAAAAATAACAAAATACACAATAATAAATAGACATAACAGATATCCTCAATATGAGATATAAATATATACTGTATTTATCGGCGTATAACACGCACTTTTTAAACCCAAATACGAAGTTAAAACCCTACCTGCGTGTTATATGCCGATAAATCCTAGAGCTGCACGATTTGCAGCGACGTCTCCCTCACTTCCGGTCCTGCGGAGGGTGCGTGTTATACGCCGGTAAGTAGGGTAAATTAATAAATCAAAACAGTGAATTAATAATCAACCTGCCCCACCGAGGGTTAAACAATATAAGGGCAAATGTGCTCAAAGCTAACCTCATCTACTGGGATAGATAGATAAAATTCAGCAACATATTTTTTGAGATTCCCAAGAATTATGTTGAAGCTGCCAAATCTTTAACAGCAATGCATAAATTGAACTTTTCAGATACAGTGAAAATGCCTAAGTGGCAAATGTTTGAGCTATTGGACCTCAAGTAAAATGACAGCTTTGCCAAAACTTCTTAATGTGATCTGAACAGTCTCATTGCAGATATCCACTCATCTTTGAAAAATACAAAAAACCTTTTTGGGGTTCGTTAAAGTGAGAGGTAGGGAAGAGGGTAGCTTACCGTACTATGTACACCCAAAATATTCCTCCTTCCCTGGGTGGGAAAAGAGATTTTCCCTCGCGCAGTGTGCTCAGCCAGCCCCTGGACCAGTGAAATGTGCAGATGAGGAAAGAGGGTGTGAGAGGTTGAATGAATGAATGAGTCAGTCAGTAAATGAATGTATTAGTGTTTAGGGGCAGAAATGGCAAAGACAGGCTGCTTCAGGGGCAGAGGCATACCACTTCAATGTCTGGTTTAGTATATAGTGATGGAGGTTATACTGCACCACCATCAGTGTCTGGTTCAGTGTATAGTTATAGGAGCTACGCTGTACTACCAGCAATGTCTGGCTCAGTATATGGTGATATGAGTTATATCCGTTCCATATATGTTATTTATTTAAGCTTTATGTTAATAGTTTATTTTTTCAGATATCTAGTTTTTCCCAGCTGGCATACAATTTACAATTTTGTGAAATTAATATTGTTGCCAACAATAGTTTTTGGAGGATGTCATTACATTTTAAAGTGAGAGGGGGTGCAACATACAGGATCCTCCTGTCTCCCCCCCACACACTTACCGGTAGAGCTCTACACACTGCCGGACTACGCACTGGGGACTCAGGAGCTCCTGTAAGTTTGGAGGAGGGAGTGTTAAATGGGGGGCATAAGGCATTTCTGGAGACAGAGTGCTCTGTGAAATGCCTTTTAACCCCCTTAATGCCACTCTGCCTCCAGAAATGCCTTTTAACCCTCTATATGCCACACTGCCTCCTGAAATGCCTTATACCTCCCTATATGCCAATCTGCCCCATAATATGCCTTTTAACCCCCTAAATGCCAGAGTGGCATATAGGGGTATAAGGCAATTCTGGAGGCAGAGTGGCACATAGGGGGTCAAAAGGCATATCATGGGGCACAGTGGCATATAGGGGGTGTAAGGCATTTCTGGGGCAGAGTGGCAAGCCAGGGGGCAGATGTGCATAACTGAGAGGGGCAGGTTGAAAAAAAAACTAAATATTTTTCTCAATCATAGCTTTTATTAAAAAAAAAATGTTCACATAGTTTACATGAATTAACATTTACTGGTAAAACTTTTTTCCTATAGGATCCTCTTATATTCAGGCTTTTTCTTTTTTTTCATAAATTAATATTCAGATTTTGAGGGGGCCGTCTTATAATCAGGGTCGTCTTATTATCGAGCAAATACGGTATGTTAAAATGAATTATGCTTTGTTTTAATTATTCATAATTAGTTTCATCCTATTATTGCATTAACATTTGGGTTATGTATAGAGGACATTGATTTGTTTTATTAATATATACATTTCAATATTAAAACAAGCAAACTTACTCATTTAATTTTTCAACTTTAGGCAAATCTTTTAATTGTCTTCACATTCTCCTACATAGTACGGTCATAGAAGAATGTGCCAGTGGATCTTGATTGTATCATAGACATGTCCACAGTGAATGACGGTGCAAACCATAGGGAACCTCTTAAGAGGAAATGTTTTAAATAGTTCAAACTTAAGGGTAGTTTATTATTTTGGCTATATAAAACATCTTTCCAGTAACCTCTCATGTAATATTATAGACATCTTGTATTTATTTGCAGCAAAAATGTTTTAAACAATCAGGAAATTATTACATTTGGGACTTAATGTGCTGTGGGGATCCAAAGATTTTATTTTTAGGTTTGTGCTCTTTGTGTGAATCCATTGTCTTAAAAAATGTTTTTTTTTATTGTATAGTTGTATTCATAATCTAATTTTTTATTGTTTAACTACCGTATTTGCTCGATTATAAGACGACCCCCCAAATCTGAATATTAATTTAGGAAAAAAAGAAAAAGCCTGAATATAAGAAGACCCTATAGGAAAAAAGTTTTACCAGTAAATGTTAATTCATCTAAACTAAATTTTTTTTTTTTTTGAATAAAAGCTATGATTGAGAAAAATATTTTGGTTTTACTTCCTTCTATTTTCCAACCTGCCCCCCAGTTATGCACATCTGCTCCAGAAATGCCTTATACCCCCTATATGCCACTGTGCCCCATGATATGCCTTTTAACCCTCTAAATGCCACTGTGCCCCATGTTATGCCTTTTAACCCCCTATGTGCCACTCTGCCTCCAGAAATGCCTTATACCCCTATATGCCACTCTGGCATTTAGAGGGTTAAAAGGCATATTATGGGGAAGAGTGGCATATAGGGAGGTTTAAGGCATATTATGGGGAAGAGTGGCATATAGGGAGGTTTAAGGCATTCAGGAGGCAGAGTGGCATTAAGGGGGTTAAAAGGCATTTCACAGAGCACTCTGCCTCCAGAAATGCCTTATCCCCCCCATTTAACACTCCCCCGCCCCCCCCAACTTACCGGTGCTTCTGACTTCCCTATCATGTAGCCGGGGCAGCGTGTAGATCCCACACACATACGCTGCAGCCGGAAGGAGGTGTGGCTAGCAGCGGGCGTTGTCTGTGTCCATCGCACCGGTGCGGGGAACTCTGATCTCTGACAGCCTGGGAAGGTCTGCACGATGGACGCAGACAACCCCCGATCAGGGGCGTAACTAGAATCCACAGGGCCCCGGTGCGAGAATCTGTTAAGGGCCCCCCCAACCCATCTATCCCTTTCTCACTATCTCCCCTCTCCCTCCCTACCCCCCTTCTCACGATCTACCCTCTCCCTCCTTACCCCCCCTTCTCACGATCTACCCTCTCCCTCCCTACCCCCTTCTCAAGATCTACCCTCTCCCTCCCTACCCCCCTTCTCACGATCTACCCTCCCTTTGTAGGTCACTTACCGTCAACTCCTGTGTTGGGACCGTGAGGCGTTTGTCTCGGGTGCCGGCGCTTCACTGCTGAGCGCCGGCATATGACGTCATATGCCGGCGTTCAGCGTGAAGCGCCGGCACCCGAGACAAACGCCTCACGCTCCCAACACTGTACTCTGGGCAGCGCGGCGGCGGCAGCAGCGGCGGTAATGGCAGCAGCGGCGGTAATGGCAGCAGCAGCAGCAGCAGCGGCGAGGAGCAGAGGCGAGCAGAGGCATCCTGGATTTCTGTCAGTCAGGGGGGCCCAAGAGTTGCCGAGCGGTCGTTTTCAGCAACCGCTCGGCACCCCTTGGGCCCCCTTGACTGGCAGAACTCCAGGGCCCGGTCGCAGTGGCAACCCCTGCGACCCCGGTAGTTCCGCCACTGCCCCCGCTGCTAGCCACACGGTTTAACGGTGCACATTGAGTGTTTTGGTCTTATTACTGAGCCACTTGTCTTAACTTGCCACCAGGCAGATTGTTTCCAGTCCTTCTATGGCTTTCCATCTTAATGTTTGAAGTGATTGCATGACTGAGTACTAGTAAATATGTATATTGTGTATCTTATTTAGTTACCTATTCTTTTGTAAGTAGCCTTTGTTGATTTCGCCAGTTAACTAAATATGTATACTAACCAGTTACTGCTCATAAACTTTTTGTCTTGCTTTCTCTTTGCATATTATAATTCCTCCTTTGTTCTGCTGGGTATTTCTTCATGGTATGCTTCCTTATTTGTTTCAGGTCAAGAGAAATTTCATCTGCCTTTTTAAAGAAAATCAGTACTCCTTTTGAAAAATGTTAATTAAGAGAGCACAATTTTGTGATGGTACAGTTCCAGCATCAGAGCCCAAACATGCTAACACTTTTTAAACGTTTGTGTTGTTTTTATGTAACTAAAAACCAACATGACAAATCAGATAAATTTTATTGGACTGACATCATAGAGATTAGACTTGTGGATTTGGATTTATACGAATTGCAAATTTACCGAATTTTTGTAAATGTGATTCTTACGAAGCCATGGGAATGAGGCCAGACCCGTCCATCGAATCAGAAGAAAAAGAAGCAAAATGTCCTGAATTTGCATCCGAAATATGTGGGGCCCAACATTCACTCACATTGACTCACCCTCTCATTCTTGTTCACACTCTCATGCTCTCTAAATGTGTCCCTACCGTCTCTGCCTGACTTCTTTTTCGTTTCTATCTTTTATCTGCGTTCTACTCTCTTCAATCTTCTTTGTTCGCATCTCCGTGGACACGACAATCGGGGCAGAGGACATCACCAAAAGCCAGATTTTACTCTCAGGGCAATATGGTGGTGCTTTCGGTGAAGTGCTCTCCCCCAATTTGAGGATCGAGCAGAGGACATCAGCGCAAGTGCCTCCGTTTTGGCAGAAGTTCCTGTCAGGTTATGTCCGCAGAGATATTAACGAAGATATAAGATTGAAGATAGCAGACTGAAGAGAGAAGAGACATGAGGAAAAAGATGGGGAAGTGGTCGGCAGAAGTGATTGTCAAAGAAGATGGGAAAACAATTTAGAGAACCAGAGAGAGAGTGGATGTGGGCACTGGGCAATACATTTAGTTCCCAAAGTTAAAATGCCCCGAATTTTAGGGACAAACCGTATAAGCAGGGGCTCAAAACTGAAAAATGTCTCCAAAACGTTTTTGGCCCATTTTGCACATGTGTAATAGAGAGTGAAATTAATAGTTTGTGTAAGTGGAACGGCAGCTTTAACCTGATTAGACAGTTATGGCATAGGGGCTGCTAGGTTCAATTTAAATTTGTGGCAGTAAAACTGTTACTTTTTCTATATAAATAGCTTAGTAGCTATTAGAGAGAGGGTGTAAAGAATAATTATGATCTGTTCCTCTTCACCTAAAGTGTTGTTTTTTAAGCTCAGCCACCAAAAAACTGTCTTTGGAAGAGAATCTTAGAGGATAGATGAATTGTCGGGATTATGCATCTGGTAGGGTTTGGGTGCCAATTAAATAACATCCATCAACAGAGGAAATGCTTTCTTCTGTTATAACGGTTCAAATAAAGTAAATACGTCTGTTCTACGTTTTATGTGAAACAGCTGGAACATCAAGCAAATACAAAATAAAAAGTGCAGATATTGGTTTTATTACATAGGCAGAAACTGCTTGTGATCATTATCTTAGTTCACATATATATTGTAATTCTGTGAAAAGCAGATAAGGCTATTTGTAGCAGCATTTAGTTACAGAATACTTGATGTACGGCACTGAAAACACCCATCAACCTCTGGATTTAACATAGATTGACTACAAAACAAAATCAACAATTGCACAAAGTTTCTTGTCCAGTGTTGTCATTATTATCTTTTATTTATACACTTTATTTAACTGTACTTGGTAGGTACTTGCATGGAAGATATCTTTTTTGATATATGTAATCAGTGCTTTATATATTTGTTACAAGCTTAATGGGGTTTATTCGCAAAGCCATTGGTTTGTATGTTAGCGTTGGTAAGTTGAACCATATCTAGTACTGACTTCAGTATGTGTTATAAAAAGCTAGTTGGCCCTTTTAAGGATGTTAACCTGTCAAATCCTTATCATCTTATCTGCAATTTCCAGGGTGGTTACTAGAGCCACAGGCTTTGGACCTATTTTTTTTTCTTGTAGACATTCTCTATGGAACATTGCTGTTCTGTTTTTCAATTCCCAAAAATAATCTTGGAAAAGTGAGTTCCCTGTTCCCAGATTTCTGATTTCTATGTTCTGGCAACTCCCTTCTCATGTTAATTTGTTCCAGATATATATGCTATTTTACTTACCTCCAGTACTTGAGTGTAAAGGCTGACCTTTAAAAGCTGCCTCTTTCCTTACACCCCAGCTAAATACTGTGCAGATCTCCCTGCATATTATTGTGACGGTTATTGCGACAGGTACCTGCTGCTGAGTTTTCTGACCATTACTGTCTGCAGCCTGCATTGACCCTGGACGGTGACCTGACTATTCTCTGCTTTGCCCCATTCCCTGCTTCTACATCCTTATTTGTGGATCATCTCAAGTCCCTCAACCACCGAGGAAAGATAGTTGGAGGGTGAAACATTCCACCTTGCCCTTATTATATTTCTTTTCTCCCGGGATCCTCTGTTCCAAGACCATTTTAGTTATTTACTAAACTCCAATCAACTCCAGCACTGGCCCTGTGAACATTAGGAATCGGGGTCTGTGTGGAAAGTGCTGCCATTGACTTAAATGGCAACACTTTCTTGCCACTGATTGGCACCATCAAGCATCCAATCAAAAGAAAGAACAGTAGGACCATGGAGGAGGGCTCTGGTGTGTGTTAGGGGGGTGCACGGCCCAGGGCTCCCGGTAACCAAGGCGTCCAGCAGAGTCTCCAGGAGTTAAGAGATAAGAGGGTGGGACAGAGGAGGTGATATTTAGGTGTGTGTATGTATATCTATAATATATAAACACATGTATGGTGTTTGGGACAATGTGTTAGTGTATGTTGTTGGACAGTGTGTGTAGGTATATGATGTTTGAGTGCATATCTGCATGTGTATAAAAGTGTAGTGTTAATGCCCTTGAGCGTATGGTGTGTGTTACTGTATCGCATTAGCAGGAATGTGTATGTCAGCATATGTTGTTGGTGTTAGAGTGTGTATATTAGTGTATGTTGTTAGCATGAATGTGCATGAGCGTACATGTATGGTGTTAGTGTGTGTGTTACTGTAAAGTGTTGTGAGCATTTGGTGTTAACATTGCTGTGTCTGCTACTGTGTGTTATAGCGTATGATGTCTATGTACAACACCCCTTGCAAAACCTAAACATTATTATATTGGACTTTGGGAGAAATACCTTGGCAAGTTTTGTCAGTGACAAAGATGAGGGATCTCTCTCACCAACAAAAAACAATAGACTTGTTGATGCTCACAAGGTTGTACAAAATGCGATACCTGCTTATCCTAGTTTATAATTACTGATCTAGTGTATGACCTCATCCTGTTCCTGACTACTATCCCTGCCTGTTCAAGTGTTTAGTTACTGACCTTGGCCTGTTCCTTACTACAATGCTTGGCTGTTCCAATTTGTGATTACTGATGCCATCCTAGTTGTTGCATCCTTCACTTTGGGAGGTTAGTTCTGTTTTCTGGTCATGCATTCCTTTGCTTTGGGTTTTGATGTCTGGTTCTAGTCCTCAGTTCAGGTTCTAGTATCCTTTAACCCTTAATGTGTATACCCCATTTGTAACACGTACGTCTTTGTCTAAATCATGGACCACATTGATACTTTTTTTTCTTTGACTCAATGTATTGCCTTATTGATTATTCATAAAATAAATGTATCCAATGCTAGTATTCATTATGTTTCTATACTGTATTTTCAGTCATATTGAAGGTTCCTCCCTGGTGGTTTTTTATGTATACATGTGGTTGATATAATGAATAGTTGTACCATGGAGTACAAATCTTTTGGGAATATATGCAAAAAAAAAAAATTGTTCAGTGTGCATACCTAGGAACCCTCTAAGTGAAGCGGTGCTTCCCTTGATCAAGCTTCTGTTTTTCTGGGGCAGTGGAGCAGTATTAATTAAGTATAGCTTAACATTGGTAGTAGGAAATTTACTGGAAGGAATTATTTGGGACACAATAGATTATTTTGAGGCAAAATTACTTTTTGAAAAACAGAACCTACCAAACATACAGGTTTTGGGTTGCTTTGCTTTAGGAAAGTTGAATATCAACTCCAGGCCCCTATCTGAAAATAGGCCCAGTCGGGGCCGGAATGGCCCACCAGGAGGTGGGCCATCTAATTTTAAAGTGGCCGGCTAGTGGATGCTGTGCCGCCTAATGCCTCAGTGAGGCTCTTTGTTCCATGGGCTCACACAGAATCAGTCAGTTCCGTGGAGGAGTAATCAGAGGAGGGCATTGAGAAGGCAGGAAAAAGGTAATGTAAAAAAAGGAGTTAGTGGGAGTGGGTTATTGATGGATGTGGACCCATTATGGGTCACCCATATTTAAAGGGGTGGGCTGGCTCCATGGGGTATTAGTAGCGCTGATGTATGTAGATAATGTAGGGCTTTTTTGCTCTATAGTATTTCCCTTATTTATTATTGTATTAGCTTATTATATTTCATCTGTAAATTTCAACATTTAGGATTGTGATGGTGATTTTGGAGATTAAAGCCAACCCCTTGTTTTGCTGGTAGACATTTCAATGTGGGGCTAGCTGGGGGAAATACACAAGGGTGAGGGAGCTTTAATTCACATAAATCACATCAACGACAAAGCAATGTGGAAAATACATTTTTTATTGTTGTAGCTTAGCCCATCCAGACTTGGGTGTCAGTGTGCCAGAGTCTGTCCTGGTGTGGCAGAGCCTGTCCTGTATGTGTGTGTCTATCTGTCGATGTGGTGTATTTAGGAGTCGGTGTGGCAGAGCCTGTCCTGGTGTGTGTGTGTGTTTGGGTGTCGGTGTGGCAGAGCTTCTCCTGGTGTGTGTTTGGACATCTGTTTCCTGGCACTTTACTTTTTGTAGGAATAAATTGAACTATTTAATTTTTACTTATCTGGAGATAAAACACCCTCCAGAATTTGTAGTCGCTTCAGAAGACAAAACATTCTAGGCCCAGAAATCAGTGAGAGGAAAAGTAACTGTATTGTGTTATTTACTCTATTTCAATCTGTATCGTATTAAAAAGGATTAGTCTCACCAAATTGTGGCTTCAAGCGTCCCTTGTATGATTACATTTTTTTTTGTACTGATGTACTCCCAATCCCTTTACATAAGATTCTATTCTTTACTATCTGCCTAGCACTGATGTCATCAGTGAGTTAAGATTCTGTCTATTCTGTCAATTTAATTTATTTCTATAGAAAGGCCCATCAAAATCCCCAGCACCAGACCCATGATGCTCTTAATCCGGCCCTGGTGGCAAATAGGGCTGCAGCAACGAATCAATAAAAAAAATTGGTGTCATTTTCATTATCGATTAGTTGAATTGATTTTATTAAATATAAGATGAAGGTTAAATAGAGGTTAGATTATAACACTAAGATCCAGATCCCTCGCAATGCTGCAGGGAACCTGGATCCTCTCTGGCAGCCGGTGAATGTATGCGTGAAATCTCCGCTGCTGGCCGGCAGGAGCTTCAATGACTGAGCACCGGAAGGTCGTGTGAGGCCGGTTCTCCATCATAGAAACCCCAGCGGAAGTAGAGGGCAGAAGCGGAGATTGTCTGCACGCATCACGCATACATTCACCGGCTGCCAGAGAGGATCCAGGTTCCATGCAGCGCTGCGATATAAGGTATATCAGGGGGGCACAGTGGCATATAGGGAGTACAAGGCATATCAGGGGTGCACAGTTGCATATAGGGAGTACAAGGCATATAGGGGTATAAGTCATTTCTTGGGGTGGAGTAGCATTTGGGGGGTATAAGGCATATCAGCGGGGTATATTGGCATATCAGTGGCATATTGGAGATATAAGGCATATCAGGGGCTATAAGGCATATCAAGGGACAGAGTGGCATATAGGGGATATAAGGCTTGTCTGGGGGGCAGAGTGGCAAGCTGGGGACAGATGTGCATAACTGGGGGGCAGGTTGACAAATAAAAACAAGAAACAATCATATTTTTTATTAAATATGAAGAAATAGTGAATTAATATTTACTAATAACTTTTCTAGGTACTAAAACCTAGTTTAAGAAATATTGTGTTTGGGTTCTTGTACCTTTTAAAATATAGGTTTTATTCTGTCGGTAAAATAAGAGTGTGATTAGAGAAATGAAATTGTGATAGAGAGAAGTGTTGTGTGCACAGCGTACAATGACACGTTAATGTAAATTTTAACATTTTTTTATACTGATGTTTGTTTTTAACACCCAGTTAGTTCATTACAATATTTTCAATAAACAAAAAATGTGCATATGTTTTTTTTTTATCAGATTAATAAATTAATTGAAAAAATAATCGGCCAACTAATTGATTATGAAAATAATTGTTGCAGCCCTAGCAGCAAGTACTTTTTTTTTTTTTTTGGGGGGGGTTCTGGTGTTGTAGTGGAGGGTGTGATTGTATGCCAGGTAGTGTGGGGTGGGGGCCCAAGCAAATGCTTGCCCGGGGTCCAATTAATATTAAAGGCGGCACTGAAACACATGCTATATCTCATTTTGGAAACCCAGTAACCTTATTTAATGTTATGTACAAGCTGCTACTAGCTGTAAAATGGTTATTAATGTAATCTATGAAAATAGATGATTATGCATCTATACAAAACATTAGTTGTGCCACGTTTAGAGCATGCACGGGGTAAAAGACACAAGAGATTGCATTAACACATAGAATACAATAAAAACAATCTTTTAAACATTCTTATGCTAACATTTTGCACATTACATTTTTGTATTATACTTTATTTGTGTCCATCGCAATGTTGCAAGAGGGAAGTGAAAACAATGAAACGTCGATATTTAAGCGTCTTGCAATAAAAGCTAAGTACTATTGAAGACAGAGTGCTGGCTTTATTACCATTTGATCTGGGAAGAGAGAATGCACAACCCTCTGTGATAAAATGATTCAGGTCTCGATTTATATAATTATATGCCTTAGTAAGCATGAAATGCGTCGGCAGTCGGCATGTCCGAGTTTTTGACATATATTAGTTTGTTGTTCTTAATGCCTGCCGAATAACGTGCTTCTACTGACGGGGAAGTTGAAGAGGTTCCTGGGTAGAGATGCTCCCTGGTCAGATGGAGGAGTGTTGATGAGACCAGCAGAAGCACCTTTTATTTATTTATTTATTTATTAAGTCCTTTTTTTTTTTTTTTTTTTTTTCTATTTTCTTTGATTTCTATCATGGTCTGCAAAGACAAACCAGCTATAGCCAAAAAGCCCCAATGTCAGCTAGTGTGTTAGAAGACTTATGCAGGCAGCTTTGTCCTTCGGTTTTTGTTTATATGGGTGTTATGACAGGAACTCTTGGCCACCTCAGCTTTGTTTAGAATATTTGACCCTGTTCAATATGAACCAGGTCATCCATAGTACAAATGACTCCACCTTAGCCCTCATTCCGTCACTGTTGGCAAATAAGGTGTCCTTGAAATTCACCTCATAAAACTGCTATGGATGTACTACCATGTGTACAAAAATGTGTCAAGATGACTCTTTGGACATAATAGTTCGCCCAGCCTTTTGTGCAGTGGCACAGAGATCTGAAGATTCTCATGTCAGCAGGAGCCAGCATTGCAGTCTCCATTCTGACAGCTTTGGTGTAATGGTGCTCTGGTATGAAAGACACCTTTACTGTTTGAATGCCTGATTGCACAATCCGGTATTTCCTTCTGGCAGGTGTCAATTCTGAGAGATTCAGGACCAGATCCATCTGGGATTTATGATAACCTTGTTCTAGCTGATCACAGGTACTGCAATCAGCAATGCAAGGCTAAAGCGCTCTGCTTCATAAGCACAGGGAAAAAAATAAAAAATGTCTACACATACAATAAGAAATATGAAAATAAAAAATGTTATAGGGCCCACAGTGATGTCGCCTTGACATCACTGGGTTCTCAAGATGCAAGAGATTCCTAAGGGGACTTCTATTCATATTGTATTAAGAGCTAATATATAAAATATTAATAATAGAGAAATTACAAAGTATGAGAATATGCCCCAATTCCATGTACCTCCACAACTAGAAGTAGAAAAAAATGTATTTCCCTAATAAAAATGCCCCTGAATTTTAGTCCAAACCAAATGGCCAGGGAACGAAATTTGTTGCCCAGAAATTAACTGAAGAATTAGTGTGAATGGTTTTTGGTCCATTTGCACACGGCCCATTTGCTCTACGTAACCCCTTTCTTTGAAATTATCCTCTCCCAGATTTGATAACCACTGTCTAAGTGATGACAATGCCTTAACATTATTTTGTTTCTGCAAGGACCTTGGTGATCACCTGTCTCCAGCAGGACATATTTCTGCCATTGCTTCCCTGATGTGCAGGACCATGCTCTAATTGTCTTATTAACACACTACTTCTTCTTCTTACGTGGAAAGAAAAAAAATGGAGTCTTTATTCAAGGGAGACACTTTTATTGGGTCAAAACAGAAAAACATGCAGAGTTATATAAGCGTTCAGGGCCTTACATGTCGCTTCTTCACAGATTTCAGCAAATGGATTCAGTCCAGAGACCTCTGACAGCTCCTTCTTGGACCACTATGGCTATATCCATTCTTGAGGAACAAGAAACATTTAATTAGACTGTTTCCTGTTTTAGTAAGAAGGCTAGTGCAGTGCCTATTCTTTCAATGCACTATTTTCTAAAAATATTCAAGTGGGTTTTTTACTATTATTTGAAGTGTTATCACATCTTTAAGTAATGTACAACCACAAATCAACGCAACATTCCAGCAGATGTTTCAGAAAACTTCAGCAGTCATTGAGCACATACTTTCAAATTCAAAGTAAAAGTTGGCATATACATTACAAGCACAGCGGGTCTGAACAAATGTGTAGCACAGAAAACACATTTTCTTCCTTTTTGTCTTACTGAAACTAAATAAAAATTGCATTTTTTTTTTTAAGATTGAGCAATATTAATAGCAGCGATTTTATGGTTCTTCAGTTGAGTATGTTGAAATCATTTTATAATCCTGAAATATTTCAGATTTCATCTGTTAAAGATATAGTGACCTGTAATTCACCAGAGTATTGTGAGAATATATATGCAGACTGTGAGAAGAATAAAGCAGATGTTTTCCTGTCACAAAGGATGTTCATGTGGAGAGTTCGAATTAATTTTAGAATGAAATATACAAATGATGGAAGGCATAGTTTTACCAGCAATGTAAAAGTAATAATTTAAAATTCTATTGAGTAAGTGGAACATTTTAATGAACCATAAATGGTTCCTGTTTGAGAATAAAAGCTTTTATCTTATTCCTCTATATAGCTGGAACGGGGAGTTAAAGGAACCAACAAGAGGCTGGTGTAAGCAGGTGTAAGGTAAGTCTTTATAAAGATCAGTGGCTAAAGCTCTCCCCAGGCATAGGCACCTAAGGCAATGTTTGTTCATGTCCTAGACACAGAATTTGTGGTTTCGAAACTCATCAGCTTGCTGTCAATTTACCTTGTCACCCAGCTGAATTTCTCTGGGTTATTTTAGTAGTTGCATCCGTGAGACTTGCTACAGCACCCAGATTGCATCCACAGGATTTACTCATTACCCAAGTTACAACCAAATGACTTGCCCAGCACCCAGGTTGCATTCACAGGACTTGCCCAGCACTCACACATGGGAGCCCAACCCTCCCATTTATCGAATACATTAACCTTGCTGAAGTACTGTAGCGTCATATTCTGGCACTCAGCATTATGTGCATCACTGAGCCTTGGCTGGCCCATGGCACTGTCACCAGTTCACCGCTTTTCCTACCTTGGACCACTTTTGACCACTGCGTCATCACAATTTGGCCCTTGTCAGAGTCACTCAGATACTCACGCTTGTCCGTTTTTCCTGCTTCAACACATGGACTTTGAGGATGAAATGTTCACTTGCTGCCTAATATATCCCACCCACAGACAGGAGCCATGATCACAAGATTATCAATGTTATTTACTTCACCTGTCAGTGGTCATAATGTTATGGCTGATCGGTGTATGTGTCTCTTCAAACGTATTACATTTTTGTTGCTTACTGTTGTGGATTAATAGATTTGTTCATAAAGAGGATGATAATATTTTCTCTGTGCCTAAATAAATCACTGTGGCTGAATCCACTGCAGGTTTCATGTAACTAGTTAGGTTCACTCAGTATTAAATACAATGATTCTTATTGTATATAATAAGGGATTTTTCAGAACATCTTCCATATGGGCATTGTAAATTTACAAAAACTGTAGCCATCTACCATCTTAAACATAACCCAAACATAACCTAAAAGGGGTTCATTTAGGAGAAGATGAGAAGTTAAGACCTGCATAGCCCAAATGCCTTAGAGCTATGACTCTTTGAATGGTCAAGTTTTTTACGTATGCTTTCAATGGAACACAGAGCTACGCACACATAGCCACAATAACTATGTAAATCACTGCAGTTATATAAAATATCTGTTTGAGCTCAGCTTGGATTGCATTGCAATGAAGCAAAGTAAAGCAGATATCCTGTTATCACGTGGCAGTAATGATAAATATGTAAGAAAAGTGGAATCTATTAGTTTATCTCTAATGTTATTTTCCTTGTATTACAACATGCAGAACAGGATTCAAGAATACACAGACGTCATCGGATTTCTTTAGTATTTCATGCAATTTTAAAAACCCATGAGATAATCTTGTATGCGGTTATCCTTGCTTTCATCCCACAAATTAATTAGTAGCAATTTCCTGAATGTGTTTTGTATTTTTGAAAGTAACTCTCCTTCTAGGTCAATTAATTAAATATAAATAGCCCTAAAGAACACAAAGCATGAATCCAACTGGATGCATGGTTCAAAATCTTTTGTTATGTCTTAAAGGAAAGTATTTTCACTGTCCATTTGTACGATTATATTATGTATAGCAGTACAAAAGCAAATCTAGCCTTACTAAAAAAATAATAGATTAACTATAGGTGATTTGCTATATAAGTGGGCGTATTATATATTTACTGTAATGGGAACCAGGAGGTCTAGTGGGACATCCCTAGCCCTCACCGATGCCTTCCTCGTACCAAGCTATAAGAGGGGTAGCCTCTCCCATTTTTGGGGTTAAGGTGCTCCTATGGGGAAAAAGGATTTCCAAAGAACTGTGCTTCAGTTAAGATGCAAGAGTAACACACATTATTGGGACTGGGCATAGTTTATATAGCCACTTTACCATGGGACGGGGAATTGACGCACACGGGAAACAGGAGAGGATTAACATAATTAACACATAACACAATAGCGAGAGATTAACAGAATAGCAAGAGATATACAGACAACACTGGTGCCAGATTAATCCCCTCGCACAAACACCAATGGTGGTAAGGGGCTAGGGAAGTAAGCGAATACACATAGAAATGGAAACAAGAGAGTGAAAATACAAAATGCTACAATTTAACCTCTCCACGTCAATGTAAAAGTCCTCCATGTGGGGAAAACCAACCTCGTAAACAACAGCATCAAGAACTATCTGAAAAGTTAAGGAAACTCCCCATACAATAACATAGTACCGGTAATTCAGTCATTTAAAAAAAGGGGAAATGTTACATTAATCCCCTGGCTAAATGTGCATTGTGCCCTAGGTACAGGGTTCGGGATTTAACCCTCCTGCAACTTGGCTATACCATTAATATGCAGAACGGTAGAGTGCTAGGATGAGATCTATATCAATGTAATATAGGGATAAAAAGTAAAATACAACATGCACCAATGCCCTAACAGCAGGACTCAAGACTGAAAAGACCATGCAGCTGTCCAGAGTTTTTCACATAGAGTTTCTGCAGGGTAGCTTGCTTCTCGCCATGATCCTGGTAAACAAGTTTGGTAAGTAAGCTAACGTGCTAATAGGACAGGCAGGTCACTTCAGGGTTTAATGCCTGACTTGCTAAATGGAAGTGCACATGCACAGTAGACACATAGCCGCTCTTTAATCAAACCATGCTTATTAGTTAAGCAGTATATGCTTCCCTGACAGCTGGGAAAAACAAGCAAATTCATCCCTTTTGGCAAGTAAGCATAGAGGTACCTTATTTATATCACCGATATATAAATATACATTCATTAGAAATTCAGCAAGGATTTGCATCTACCCAAACCATTCATATGAAATACCATTGGCATTTGTAGTTGATCTACCAGTTTTTGCCACAATATGTAAACATGTTTCCTTAAATTCAAAGATAAATACATTTTAATGTAGGGAAAAAATATAACTGATTGAGTCACTATTATACCCTCTGCTGCACCCTGGTCATCTAACAATAGCTGGCGTTAAAGTAACTACTTTATTTTGACTTTCTATTCTGCCATCCATAAAATAAACAAATTAACTTTGCTGGTATATTTAGATTGTTTACACTCACTATGACATCCTAATTTATTGATAAGATTTTTAAGGTAGACGTAGACTGATAGCAGAACAAACGTATGATGCAGATTGCAAAGCTGCACCACCTGGAATATATATCAATGGGCCATTGTATTCTTGTATAGATAGACAGTGCTTGGCCAAATTACATCACATATCAGAATTTAAAATATGGATCACCGATTTAAAAATTCAGGTATCTTTAATTAATCTTAATAGTAGAACTGAACTCAGAGAGAAAGCACATATGAATGGTAACTGGAAGCTATTTTGAGGTTCCCCTAGAGGGCAATCTAAACCTGTTGAAAACATCCTTCAAGGTGTGATTAATGTCAGTGCATAATATGTTCTTTGAAATACCAAGAAGGATTAATTTAATTTCACATACTGCAATAGCAAGGCCCGAAGTTATGCTCTACTTGGCCACATGGACTGCCAGAATGCAGAAATGTTAAGATATTACGTAGGCCACATGGAACAAATGGATATAATAGAATTTGCTTCTAGCAACTGGTAAAGCCGCATAGTTTTGTTGCAGGTATAGTTCAGCAAAATTGTGTACTTTTCCAAACGAGCAGTACCTAGAGCCCCTTTATAACAGGTGCAGGGATTTATAATTTGGGTTTGATGCCTTGTATAGTGGTTCAATATATGCCGATGTATGTTGATGAGAATGTGTGCTAGCATTACTGTTGTGTGGATTTAATGGGTATTCATTATGCTTATTATGTTCCTCGAGAATAAAGGTGGGAGAAGTTTTGAATGTGAATAATACAAGCATCTATAGCCAGGGTCCAACATCACTGTCAACTAAAAGAAAATCTGATGAGCTTTACTGACTCTTACACAGCCATTTGTAGGCAGAGGGTCTTCTGCCTATATTTTGCTGACGTGCTGCCTGCATCTGTGTATGCCTGGCATAGCTTTGAGTATACTGTGACTCACCCTTGGCATTGAATGGTGCACAATCTATACACTATAGACCCAGAGCGACTAATGCGTCAATATTTCATGTCATCTCAGTTGTTTACAAACAAAATGTCGGTACAGTTTGGGTTATACTCTTACTAATCAGTTTTATCTTCTGCTCCACATTGTTTCTGTTTACCAACCTAATTTTTTCATGACCAATTTTGTAGATTATTTTTTTCCTTTTTGAAAGTGTCCCAATCCCTGTTTTAGCTTGTGATTTTTACATCTGCCACTTTGAAAGAGACTGCATTTTCAGATGTCTATCTGTTTGGATATAGCAGAGATCATCCACCTTGCACTTAGAGCTACCATTTGACCTACTTTAGAGGGGATGCAAGCTGCAAGGATATATTTTTTTTCCAGATTATCCAGGTTTGAATTGTCCAGTCATGGCAACACATCTTCCTCCACCAAAGACATAGCTGTTATATTTCATGGCACATTTTTTCACAATCCTTCCGTGAAGATTAGTTTGAATACCTATCATCAGTCCAGAAAGTTGTTTGGTGATGTGTTTAAGTTTTGTGCTGCCTTAGGCCTGACCAAGTGCATCCTTTCTACCTAGTTAAGGCACTGTAACTTGTCTGCACCTCACTCCACAGGCCCTATGCTTTATGAAAGACCTCCTCAACTCTTACAGAGGGTTTTAATGAATGGTAGTCTAGCGAGAGCCTAGGTCCCACCAGGCATTTCATTTACTGTTGCTGAGTGCTATCACAGAGCTCAGTATCTATGGCTGACACAAAGCTAGCTGTACTATAGAGGTCTGAGCCAATGGAGACAAAGACCTCCACCCCCTCATGTTTCTCTCTGGCTAGGTCGGATGGCAACTCGGAACCCTGAACTGGACCTGCAATACTGCTTGCCATCTAATTCCACTTGGGATAATGCACCTGAGGGGTCTAGCCCAAACCCTGAATATCCTAAAATATCACTCCAGAAAACATGTTTCCACTGCTCTAAAATATAGTGGTGGTATTCTTTATACCATTTCAGCTGACGGTTGGCATTGTGCATAGTCAACTTTAGCTTATATGCAGCTCCTCAGCTATGGAAATCATAATCGGACCGTGCATCTCTCCAAAATAATGTAAGCCATTTTGCTATCCACCAAGGAAGTCCCAAGAAAACATTAAAGATAAAATCTACATACCAACATAAATATTACAAACTTTTTTTAGGTGCTGGCCTTTATCTCTCATCTTGGCTGAACCATTTTTGATCTGTGAACGTTCAGAATGGCCTTTAGTTTATATGCTAATGGATATATAGACAAAATAACTCTACAGTCATCACTGTTATGACTGTTTAGGAGTTTATTTAGGACACATACAATTCCCATTGACATTCCTAAAAAAAGATACATATCATTTTACCAACCTTAAGTATATCTTTTTAACCTTTATCTTTAAAAATAAAAGTATAAGCTGTTTGTTATCTTTATTCTCACTGCAGAATTTTAAAATTGAATTCCTCAATTAAATAAATTGAGCAGAGTACAAACAAACAAAAAAAAAGATTGAAGGAACAGAGTGAGAAACTAAGTTTCCACATATTTCATCAAATGGAAAAATGTAAAAAACTTTTAATGTAATTTAATGATCCTCTAGACCTTACAAAAAACTATGTACGTGGGGGTATATCTGTAATCAAGGTGTGTTGCTGAACATAAATTGGGTTATTGTTCAGCAGTGGCACCTACAGTGTAGAACAAAGCAACATTGGAAAAAAAATATTTTTATCTTAGTATAGATTTTTAAATACTAGCACTTTTTTTTGTGTTTTTCTGTACTTTCAAGAGAAAGCCCTACTTGGGGCTACATGAAAAAAATGGATGACACTGAAAAGAGGAATCTTGATTATACCAGCATTTGGCTAAAAAAAAAATACAATATTTAGGGCACTAAAAACCCTTGGTACCGAAGGGGTTAAAATATTTATGTGACTAAATTGCTATTATAGAACAAAAACCCATAATATTACTACAGGCACTTTATCTGACATACAGGGTTGGCCTTTGGATTTCTAGCCTTTTCTGTTGCCCTAGTCACTATACTATGCTTCAGACGCCTTACTTCTCATGCTCTTAGTTTATGTTATGGGAAAGAACCTGCAGCTCCATCCTCTACCCGCTACATGCCCTATGCCAAAACGGTTGCTCCGAATGGTTGGGTACGCAAATCAGTCCTCACTTAGTAAATGACATTTTATATTAGTATTGATAAACTTAGAAGGCTCTGCCTTGATTTTATTTTGGTTTAGTATTTTTAAAATAGATTGCAGTCACATGGGAAAACTCTGGGAAACACAAAAACTAGAAAGCTCCCACTATTGTGTTGACTGAATCAGACTGAAAGTAAACACGACTTTTCCTTCCTGTGCACATCAGTTAATAGGCTGCGGGTACATCCTAATTGTGCACTTGTGCTTCTCTGCACACCCCTGATACTAAAAGGCACTTAATTTGTAGGCAAAAGGAAGTTACTTCATTTGAAGTAGATAACATTATTATTATTATTCATTGTTTTATATAGCGTCATCAGATTTCACGGCACTGTACAAAGGGTAGCCAGGACATAACAATTAGTATATATATCATAACATGGCAACATACAGAAACAGGTGAGGAGGGCCCTGCTCAAATGAGCTTACAATCATCATAAGTATAATTTATCACATTTTTACATTTATGAACATGAACGTATAGCAAACATTTTTTAAGGAAGTTAGGGCATTGTTTTATGTGAACATGTGCCATTTCTAAGTGAAGCGTTGTACCTTCACCTGAATGAATGACATTAGTGAAGCATACACTCTTTGACAAAGATCCTTAACCAAATCTCTCCTGATATGTTGACTGAAAAACAAAAATCCCAGTCTAAGGGTTGTAAAGAAATGAATTGTGCCTCAAGCATTATGCAGGTTGACATATCAATTTTTAAATTTGTACTTATTATGAGTTCTTTGTGCCAAATATTCACTGAGGCAAAAAAATTAAATCTGCTTATTGAAGTAGAACTTCATAATAAGGTCTGTTAATTTGACGACAACAACATGACTACTACCATCAAAAATAGCTTGTAACTAATGTGAGAAAAAAAATGACATTCCCCTACAGACAAACGATGTTCGTCTTGTTAAACTGTTATCCATATGTCTGTTTCAAATGAAACCGAGAACATGTGCTTCTTATTGTATTTTCACCTGCTGTGTAGCACATGCCATCAGATCAAAGGATGTGGCTGGTGTGATAATCTGGACTGGATCAGGAGTGCCTAAATTTGGACGCTTTGTTATATTTGTAAGATTTTGTTAAACCAACTATAAGAATCTAAGGTTCATGTACAGAGATGAACGATGGGAGGAGGATGATTTATGTAAAGAGTGCTGCCACCGTGTTCTGACATTATTTATTAGCTCTTCATGCTCACTCTGTAAAGCTGGGATTAGGGTTGACTATACTATATTTGACTATATTTCCAGGAAACACACATGGAAATCCTAAAATGTGCAGCCAGGAGATGCACTAGTGGCCAATGCTTGGCAACACTTGACTTTAATGTATTATACACTTAATATAGAGTATATACGATATAAGTATGTGGACACCCCTCCTAATTATTTAGTTTAGATGTTTCAGTAGTGCCCAATGCTCACAGGTGTACAAAATTAAGCAGGCCATCTCCATAGACAAACACTAAAGATAAAAAGGGCTGTATTGAAGAGCTCTGTGACTTTAAATTACTCCTTTCACAAGACCTTTGCCCAGGTCAATTCATGAAATTTCTGCCCTGTTAGATCTGCCCCGGTCCACTCTAAGTGCCATTATTGTGAAGTGGAAGTTTATCTGAAAGCCTGGTGGACAAATCTGGGTTGGGGGCTACCAGAAGAGTGCTACCTACCAAAATACATAGTGCATACTGGATAATGGTCTGGGGCTACAATATATGGCTACATAGTGTGACGGAATCCCCAATATTTACGCCTTCAGTGTTTTTTGAATGGTATTTCCTGGATATGCAATGAATTCTTGCTTTGTCAAGTTTTGTCGAACTCTATGCTTGACCCTCTACAATCTGGTTTCAGTCCACAGCATTCAACTGAGACTGCACCCACTAAAATTACTAATGATCTTCTCGAAGCTAAAACAAAAGGCCACTTCTCACTACGTATTCTCTTGCACTTCTCTGTGGCCTTTAACACAGTTGACCACCCCCTCCTACAAACTCTTCATGCTCGTGGCATCTATGACACAGCTCTTTCGTGGCTCGAATCCTACCTGTCTACTTTTAGTGTCTCATTTACTGGAACTTGCACCTCCCCCTACCAATAATAAAAACGTTACATAGAATCAAATGAGGACTGGCACCCTCTGGTCCAGGAGAGAGCTGAGTGTTTCCTCAGCCCCTTGACCCACCCCTGCGGTAACTGATGCACAAGCATAAATATTTATACTCTTATACCAATAAACACATACAAATACATATTAACACACACACACTTACACATCAATGCTAACAATTACACTAACACACATACACATTAACATTCACTCAAACATACACAAATATGCTAACAAATTTATACATACGCAATCATGCTAACACATACTGTGCATATACACACACTCAAGCTAACATACTTAGCCTCTCACACATACACAATCATGCTAACACAAACACACACACACACATTTGTGCTAACTCAACACATTGGATTGACCCCTGGTGTTATTATTTATATGGGCATTGCCAGTCTGCATTTGATATCAAGGATGCAGGACAAAGAGATTAATTTATTTTAGTTTTAACACTTATTTTATAGATAGCATGATTGCTGAGAAACAACTAATTTCCTGAGTGAATCCGTGTTCAGCTATCATGATCTGGATGTAATTAGTAATAATTTAGAGGTAACCCTAGAAACAATAGATTTATTGTTGTTTTTGATTGAGTGGTTTGACCAGTGTGGAAACAACATATAAATTGTACAGTCAGTGTACAATAATCTGAGTTACTTGACAGTATTGACCTTCATCTTAAAATTAGTCAGAATAAGGAACTATAGCGCCACACATTGAGTGTGAGGGAACAAGATTTAATTTTAAGTTTCAGTCTCTGTTAAACTTTTTCTGACCTACCCATCCGTATAAAATACATAATATCATTTTGCTGTTTAAGTGATAAATGTTTTTTTAAAACAACTTTAAAACCCATAATTCGACAACACAGACTACAGTAATAATAGGAAGGATATTATCCAGGGGAAGCAGAGCCGAATAGATAATAAAGTTATTTCTCACTGATTTAATTTCTAGATCATGGATCATTAGTTTTATTAAAGAGTCCTGTTATATCTGCAAGGTTTGGGTTACCATACATTAAACTTACTGCACCATTTATCCTTACATAAGTATGTAACTGTATTGTGAAATAATATTATGTGTAATGGGTACACTGCAGTAGTACATAATCTTTTCCCATTTGAGGACCGTTAAGTATATTAAATGTGAAGGCTGAGAGGTCTCTTTTTCAAGGCTGCAGTACAACGACTTTTTAATTAACATCAGGCTTTTTGGCTTTATTTCCGTTATTCATGAAGTTGAAATAAAAGATGAAGTTTCCACTGCATTGTTAAAGCCATTAGTCATAATTAATTTCAGTGGTGTGTAGGCGTCCTTAGTATAAATATATGTGGCTTTGTTGTCCTTTGACATTTAAGAAAGTCAATTCACAGGTGATCTGGCAAGGATTCAGCTTGCGAAAGCAGGACGAGCTCTTGATATTTTAATTAATGCCCCTTTTGTTCAGTCTCATTTACTTGTAAATACAAGCCCTTGACGTGTGTCTGAATATCACTTCAATTTTATACGGCTAACAATAGATGCAAAAATAGAATGTTTGTTAGTCTGGGGTTTCTGTAGTCACCCTTATTTCCAACTATGTTTTAAAGCGCCAGTATTAAATAATAAGTGCCACTCATTAAAGAGATATGCCTTTGTTGTTTTCAGAGAAAAATAACATTTCATGTATGATTTTATCACTCTATATATACAGTATATGCACCAATCAGCCATAGCATTATGACCACCTTATGTGTAGGTTCCTCTTTTGCTGCCTAACCAGCGCTTGCCTGTTGAGGCATAGACTCCACTGGACATCTAGCAGCAGCTCATTTAAGTCCTGTAAGTTGCGAGGTGAAGCCTTCATGTCTTCTCCAGGTAAGCGAAACACACCTACCTGGTGATCAACGTGATGTAAAAGAAAAGGTGATTCATCAGACCAGGAATTCAATTCCTCCTTGGTCCAGTTTTTATGCTCAGGTGCTCGTTTTAGGTGCTTTCAGCAGTGGCACCCTGACTGATCTGCGGCTATGCAGCCCCATACAGAACAAACTGCGATGCGCTGTGTGTTCTAACACCTATCACAACTAGCAATAGGAAAGCCAAAGGTCAAGTAATGGTGAATCGAATAAAGGCGGGCAGAGAAGAACAGGAATCTGGAGTCCAAGAACACACAGGAACCAAAGTTCCCACTCTTCCCTTCTGAAGTACAAAATGGTGTCCATCAATGGTGTTCATTGATAAACTCATGTCTTCAGTTTGCATCTTATTTGTAATTTGGGTTCTCTATTTATCAAAACTGTATATATGGAAGCCTTATCTCTTTATGACTGTGCCAAAATGTTTTAACTGGCTACCCAAACATTCACAAAGACAACATAGAATTGTAAAAAAATGTGTGGATTATATAAGCCATGGTTGTTATTTTTAATTATTACAATACTTTTAACCACTTGTTTTGCAAAATATTAGAAAAACAACAACTGAGAAGGAACATATTAGTGGCGTGGGGCCTTTTTCCCACCATTTTTCCCTGCAGTATTTTGTATGTTTAAACTATAGCACCTTATACATCCTAGACAGCAATTTGTGCAATGTATATGTGTGTATGCTGTAAAAGCATACCTATAACATAATAAAATAGATATGTATGTATGTATGTATGTTTGTATATATAGACTGTATGTATACATTTTCAAAATTATATATATAATATGTATATATATATATAACTTGGGAAAGCACATTGACTCACAGATGTTAGATGCTCATAAAAATAACAACCATGTTTAACTTTATGGTTAGTAAACCATAAAAGGTTTTCACCCTGTCTTGTTTTGCAGGTGTCCATGCAGATGTGTGTGTGGTTCATTGCAAAAACAGCAGTAAGGGGAAAATCAACTAAGGCAGCTCTATATAGTGGCATATTCTGGCATAGTCCAACTACACCTAGGATGGCAGGTCCCTGTTGTGTCCTTAATAGCGTAATAATGCAACGGCCATTTCAATATGTAACTGATGCTTTTATTATATTGTCTGCTAACCGTTACCAAGAAAAACAACTGTCAACTGTCTTTTTATGTGCCTGCCAGCTCCGCCCAGTTGATGACATCATGCTTGTACGGAATCCATTGTCATCCATCCAAGCAGGCAACAAGTAAACACTACAGGTCCCCACTGCCACAAAACCAGGAGCAGATAACCCTACTGCTCAATGGGGCTGTTTGACTCCTCAACCGTCCCATTTACACTATGGACAAAATTTCCAGTACTGCATGGCCGTAACAGGCGGAGCACTAAGATGTAATATTCCAGTGCTCTGCAATACGAACAGCAGACAAACATAAATATTTTGCAGAACATAAGTTGTGCTGAGCTTTATATCAAAAAGCCACAATTACCTTTTTGTATCATATAATGTACCTGGGATCTGGTACAAAGAACAGTTACATTTCCAATAACAGAAAATTTCCAGTTTAACTGGGATGAAGCAAGCTTTTTCTTGCGCAAGACGTGTTTAATTTATCTGATGTTAACAAAAAAGACTTAAATAAAAACCTCCCACTATCACTTGAACACAATGCAGGTGTTCCATTATCTTCTCAAGCTCTTCTGACAATGAAACACTGGTGTGCCTTTTTTAGATGATTCCTTCAAGCCCCAGCTACCACTTATACTAAATGTATATATTTCCTTTACGTAAAAGTATTATCAGCCAGAAGATTTACCAGACCTTAAAAAGAATCACTGGATCATACTATACAGATCTTTTGTCTAATAAGAGATTTCAGGGAGTTCTGTTCATGTACAGGATGAATTTTGGTCTCTGGCCCGAGTCCCAACCATGCTTGGGTTTTAAGTTACCTGGCATAATGGCAAAACCACACTTCATCTGCTCTGTTTACACAGAACAATAGTAGGTATTAATTACCTATTCAATGCAGGTGTCTGGTTAGGGGATTTTTAGAATTGCGCACAAACTAGTGTGAATAGGTATATACTGCATATGTGGTTGTTGGTTGTCTTACGCAAAGGAAATTTGCCTTGTATGTTGGTCCTGGACTGGCCTTGTGGGGAAGATCAGGCTGATATTTCAGTAGAAATGCATCATAGGACAGACTATTAAGTTGCTGTCTGTTCCCAGCTGAGGTTATCTTGTACTTTTATGTATTTCACATTAGAGGCTATTGTCTAGATAAGTGAAATGGGAGGGCTGGGTAACTGCAGGCAATTTCTTATAGAAATACGGAGCAGAACATTAGATATAACTAAATAGTTTATCTGGTTCATTTAAAGGAGAACTATTCGGTTTTTTTGTGGTGGGGTAACTGTGTTGTCAATAGGGTATACCAGTTTTCAGGGCCGGCCCTACAATGGAGCCGACTGGGTCAATTGCCCCAGGCGGCACTTTAGAAGGGGCGGCACTTTGCCGCCCCAAGCGTTTTTTTTGGTTGTTTGTTTTGAAGCGGAGGAGAGAGAGAGGGGCGCCGAGTAGTTTTCGCTTACCCGCTCGGCGCCCCTCTCTCCTCTGCGGCGAGTCTCCCTGTTCAGTCTCGGTGCCGGCTTGTTATGATGAGCGCCGGAAGTGGCGTCAATTTCCGGCGCTCAGCATTACAAACCGGCACCGTGGCAGAGCAGGGAGACTCGCCGGCAGGACTCTTTAAAGGTAAGTACCGCCGGGGTGGGGAATAATGGCGTCAGCGAAGTTTAAAATGCCGCCCCCTCCCCCGCGTCGGTGAGGGGGGGGGTCGGCATTTTAAACTTCGCCCCAGGCGGCGTTAAGTCTTTGGCCGGCCCTGCCAGTTTTGTTTGCTCAGCTAGCTAGTGTTAGGTGTTCTTGGTTCCCTCTGGGTGCACAGGCTCTGTTAATAGGCAATATGGGGGAGCGATTTATTCTTATCAGTGCACCTCCTGCTTAGTTACCATGATTTGAGTGCCATCTGTTTTCTGTTCAGTTTAATGAAAATAAAAAAAAAATAATTTCACTTACATACATGTCTTCTTACAGCAAGGAAACATTCTACTTCCATGCCTCCCAATTTTCCCGCTTTGTGCCGGACTGTCCCAATTTTGCCTCTCTGTCCCAGCGAGCTCTACCCATGTCCCATTTTTAGGGACCACAATCTCTCAGTCCACAATTTCATTATCTGGTGCCTGGGACACAGGAGCATGCGTACTGCACATGCCAATTCACTGGTGGTAGATGTTGGGAGGTATAAACTTCATGACTTGTTTAAAAACAATTGTCTTTTTAACACGTTTTGCTCCATTGGGTGGTACCTTTTTATAGCTAAAAGGTTATAGGGGAATATTTTCATGAATATACTTAGAAAGCAATGAAGCTTAGAGGCCCCATTCAGTGCATCTGGTGTTTGACGTCTCAAAGCCTGACAATCGGATGAAAAGAAACCACCTGAGGAACTGATGGTGTCTTAGCCTGTCAATCCCATCTCTGCTTAGATCATTAATCTTGCCTTCATAAAACCTCAACACACGTTTACATTGTGTCTACACCTCAGTAGTAACATTTCGATTTTCTTTAAATAACAATGCAGCAAATGCCATAGAAGTGCATTAGGTAGCAACTTTCGCGGGCAGTTATAAAATATTACTTTACCAGGTTGTGGTAAATAGGCCTCTACAATTCCCATACTGCTTTGAATATTGGTGTTGGATGGGGTTACATTTAAAGGTTTCAAGGAGCGATATTTTACAGTCCCATTGTTTGGTTAATCAGCACAGGGGCTAGTCTCTCTTTGTTTTCTATATTAGTTACCAACATACTATTAAGATGTCATCATGTGACATATGACATATATTTTTAGATATTTAGACAGCTGCATATTTTATCATGACATTGTATTCTAGCTATCTTATATTTTCTACTAGGTATGTATCCTGGTTCCTTATATTATTTTGTGGTAAACAATAGAATTGCTCAGTCTTATTTGCCATGTCAGATACTTTTAAAGTGTATGGAGAAGCAGATCAAGAACAACTTCATTAGCACCCCAGAATCGGTCCATTGTAACATTTGAGTAGGTAAAGTCATTGAAACCAGAATTAATGGCTCCATTCTTCAGATAAAAGAGGTTAACAAGAGCAAAATGAAATAAAACCAAGTTTCCCTCAATGTTAAACAACATTATGTCATACATTAATGTATTTATCGCTTTTTTTTTTTCATGCGTCTTCCCCTTTAAATAACTTCCCATATGTTGAATCCTCGCTCTGGAGAGTGTCACATATTTGATGGATTTACAGTGCATGCAAGTCATGTGATGTATTTGGTTGCTACTACAGCGCAGCTCTCACAAAACAGCTTAAATGTATCCCACCTATCCTATATTGTGTTGCTGGTATCTAATAATGCCACTGACACAGTTATCAGACACAGTAACATGCTTTTTACCTGCAAAAAAGGTCCTTTTAGTGTGCCATATTGTGATTTTTATATTACCCGGTTTAGAAACTTTTAGTATCTTAATAAAAGTCATATGAATGGATATTTTCTTGAAAGAAAAAAAACCTCTCGCTATTAGAATTAATAAACATATGTAAGATAAACAAAGACCATCTTTTTCAACAGAGGTTCCCAGCTAGATGTATTCAGAAAGAAACAAAAAGAAGCATTTTTTTTTTTAGACCATATGGTTTCAAATTAGATTGATTTTAAACGAATAATTAAGTCATCATTTCTTTCCAAGTTTGAAACCAAGGGTATACTCCTTCCTGACTTTATGGTAGACCAGAGATAACTTAATGTGCCGTAGACTTCAATGGCTTTTACAAGGCTTGCCATGGACATGGTGTTACAAACACCATAAAGCTATCTCTTTCATCTAAATGAAAGCATTGTTTTAAAAGTTTTTGTTCTATCCATTGAAGTTGGCCAAATGGCAATGCCATCTTCCTGTCATGCTATAAGATATACAAGTATGTGATATAAACACATTTCTGCTTTGCTTGTGGGAGATTTACTCTTATTGTTATCCAGAAACCCAGGGACACCAAAGATCCAATGTCAGAACATTACACCTTATACTGTAAATTAAACCTCTCCACGCATATCAAAAATGTTATTGCTATTCAGTTCCAAACACCCACTCTAAAATCAGTGAATTGTCTGGATATTATAATTTATTCAGGCCCACCCTATTTTTTGTACATTTCAAATTAATTTCCAATGGTTTATGGACTTTACAGTCTCTGCAAGATGATAAAAAATATAATAAAATATAATAGATATAATTTCTAGTTTGATTACAAATATGGTGTGCAATGTAGATATGAAATCATTTTAATTTAAAAGTTACCACATTACACCTAACTTGCTCATCTATTTGACTGTGACAGTCAATGACATCACAGTTTTTTTTCAGATCTGAATTAAATGTAATAATTATAAGTATATCATTATTATGAACCAGATTACATGAGCTCAGTGTCAATTTTTTAAGGTTAACCAATAAAAGCGAAAAATACTAACACCCACTGAATTACATTCAATTCAATTCAATTACAAAACTTTTTTTTTTACCAAAAAAGTTAAATCAAGATTCTTTAGTGTAATTTTATCTAGAATAATAGAGGCACAGTTACACAAAAATTATGCTGGCCCGTGTTTTTCTCGGAAGAGTAAAAATGTTTGGATGAAATATGAACCGTTTTATTTTTTCTTGCTTTTCAGTTGTTTATTCCTTATTAACTTCCAGTTTAGTGCCCTATTAATGCAATGCTTTGTGAACCAAATTGCAGAACAAACCGAGGTAAAGGGGCTGGAGGCAGATTGTGTGGACAATGCAGTAAACCTACTTTGCTTTACAAATCTAACAAAATTAGGGGGCACAACTGTTCTTTTTAACAGCCTGGTCAGTTACCCAATACATGCATTCTGTTCCAACTTGTTTTATCCATGGACCTACCCTTACCATCATTTTTATAAACAAAAAGCTAAATTATACTCTCACATACAACACATGCTAAAGGTTATTTTCAATCGAATGTATAAGTAGATAATAGTACGTATCAGAACCTTAATACTTGAGACAGCTCAAAGCTGTTTCTGTAGCTATGCACACTGTACATACATATACTGTATATTATTTCACTGACACACAAAAGGATGTTCAATATAAGACAGCTTGAGTCACTGCAGGAAAGATAAATCAATGGCGCAAATGATTATACTAATGGCTGCACGACTCCTTAAAATGAAAATACAATAGCTCTTGTGTCGGTTCAGTAGTAGCTTTTAGTAAAGGGAGAACACCTGCTTCATTTGTGAAGGTTAAGTGGTATCTTTCCAGTGTGCAGCCTCCACTACATAACCCAGATATCTAAAGTACAAGAATGTAGGATTTGTAAAATTAGAAACTGGGACTAGACCAAGCTTTTAGATATGCGCGTTTATTGCATTAATGTTTGTGCAGCTAATTTGTGTAAAATAAAAATATGAAAATATCAAAATAATAATGTAAATAACTGTAAAATTGTAATCTTTCTTTCACCACCAATTCCTAACTCTGCCTTTAGCCATACCATAAGTTGAGATCAAATATGTTCAGTAAAAAAATGTCAACTAATAAAAACAATAGAGCCACATTGGTTTCACAATTCCATCACTGTGATTTTTTTTTCAAGTGATGTATGTATGTTTAAGAATATTCATTAAAAAAAAACTTAAAAATTACAATGTCACACATTTGCCATACTATACTTGCCATTAGTCTAAATGTATATATCACACCTCATCATTTTAGTCATATATATCAACAAGCATGACTGAAGGAAGGCCCAAAGGGCAGCCCTTTTATCTCCGCCCCCAAAACCCCAATAAACAGCCATACACCAGGTATATTTAACAAATTAATTTATTTAATAGCTTAACGGCTATGGAAATATTTAGTCCACCGTGCCGTCTAACTTGAATCTCCGCACCATGACAATAACTACAACGCATAGGCGTGTAAACCATATCCTTGCTGTGACTGCCGGTGTCCACTGAACATCAGCCCATGGCACCAATAGTAATTATAAGGGCCCTCAGCCCAAGGAGTGTATTGCGATTAAACCTGAAGGCTTGTGTACCACGAGCCAACCATGCCCTAAAAGTGATTAGCCTTTGCACCGTGCCAGCGTAAAAACCTCCAAAACAAGCAAACATGAAAAAAGGGGAGGGTGGTTGGAAACGTTTCCCTGATGGCGGTCTAACTAATGAGGCACAACCCTGCAGGAAGCCCAACTTATAGACTCAATTATCCCAGGAGGCTGTCCCTTGGGGGCCATTTTGACCCCTTAATCAGCTGCTTAGATGTAGCTGAACAAGGCTATGCTAATATGAGGGAATTTCAATTTGCAGAAAGCAAATAGCATACCATTGTGCTTTCTTTATCAAGCATGGAAGATAGATGAGTCAATGTGGAACTATTTTTAAAGTAAACTTTTGAAACAGCTACTATAGGTCTGAACACGCTTTATCTAAGGTTTTTATTGGACTTGGTTATGTGTGAGCCTTTTCTTTATGAATACTATATGACTAAAGGTATGTGGACACCCCTCAGAATGATTGAGTTTAAGCGTTTCAGCTACATCCATTGCTAAAAGGTGTATAAAATCTAGCACTTAGGCATGCTACATACTATCTCCAAATTACTATTAGCTTTGTCTTGTCCTCAATCTTCTGCCCTCTACGGGACATGAATTTACTATGCAGGGCTACTTCTTCCTCCAGGAGCTTAAGGATATCTCACTCCCAAACGGATGTCTCATAGTTCACCCCACTGCTGTTGTAGGGGTAGTTGAATGCTGCACTTGGCTGCATGATGGTGCCGCCTCCAGAACCCGGTCCAGATCATGGACACATTCACAGTCTAAATCTGCACTTAGCAATGGGACAGTCATGAGGTACCCTTTCTCACAGGGTAACATGTCACAAAATGTAAACATACTGAATGCTTCTTTTACAATCTATTTTTGAAACCAGTGAGAATATTGTGTATGTATTCTGAAATGGTCTTCAACCATCAATATGCATTAGTGTTTGTTTTATTACAGCACGCAACAAAACTTCCAATGTTATCAAACAAAACACATACTATAACAAAAATTAAAATGCATTGCAACCTATATTGACTTAAGTGGGGATATTTTGGATGGCCCATTTCCTTGAACCACAAATTAGGATGGAGGACTTCTCAGATAATTGCTGGTTAGAACTTGAATGCCCTCACCTAAAAGTCACAAAAGTCACACTTTGCAATCAAATCACATTTTAGTAAACTTGCACATTCTTTTGTGAGTGTTAACATGTGAGGCTTGAAACGTTGACTGTTAATTCAACTACTTAGTGAATAGACCTAAATATGCTTCTCCTCAGGTTAGTGGATATATCCTTGATAGCAAATTAAAGTACGTATTGCTAGTCCAAACTCATAGTTATAATTTTCAAACTTACTGTTACAAGACCTTCAAATGTGGAGAAATGATGTAACATTACGTTTTAAAACCTATTGTAAAATTACCTTTAGCTTTACTCCCTTGAGTACATATGGGGCATTATAATTCAGGAGAAGGGAAATTTAAATGAAAACTGATAGTGTGTGCAAGCAATATACATTAACCAGAAAAGCCTACATGTCGGCATCATAATAAGATCCACAACTTGCACACTAGCCAAAAGTAATACAATCCACTATGCATCCAGGTGTTTCCTGTTGGTTTGGTGTTACTTTCTCAGAGTTGGTTATTAGGTATTTGATGTTTTCTTGGGGATATTGTACTTGGAATATGGTTTAACTTCTATGATTGGCTTGACAAGCACAAGAGAGACATTTAGTGTCCTAAAAACTACATGGAGTTAGAGTGGGTATAAACTGGCATTTTGTGCATTGGATATAGCAGTCATAAATGTGTTGACCAAAATGGGATCAACTACCTACTGTATTTTTAATGAGCCCTCTGAGAATCACGAATCAGATTTTTCACTTTATTATATTCTCTGATATGTTATTCTTATCTGTGTGCCTGTGAATTACATTGCTAAGCTTCATGATCTGGGCAATAACTGGATTCTCTTTCTGTGTTATCCATCAAGTAATGGTTGAATGCATACCCATACACATACCTCTGTGTACATTTTGATTTTGTGTACATATGACTATTAAGACAACCAAAGGGATTAAGGCAATATATGTATTTTAACTTTATTTCGATGTTGCTGTGACTGGTAAAAGGATATTTGTAATTACTTTCATAGTATTCATTCATTGATATAGCAGTTATGATCTGATATTTGGGATAATTTCTCCTCTAATGCATTTGTCACTTCTTGGGTCCAGGGAGACTTCCCACTATCATCTTGATAATGGTTGATTTGTATCAAAGTAAAAGTCCTAATGATAGGCTTTTATTGCTATGTTGGCCATGATATCGAAAAAAAAATCTTCTTCTCCAACTCCAGTGATGCATTAAGGATTTAAATGAAACTGATTTAAAAGGATAATACATGTGCAAACCCATTACTTGGAAATGTTATATCCTAGAAATTGATCCTTTAGGCTGTCAGTGTTCCAAATGAAGTTGAAGCATACCAACTGCTCTTTAAAATATAACTATGAAGTATAGACCTCACAGGTAGAATAGGGTGATAACTTTTACCCACATCCTAAAAAAGTACTGAAATTAGCACCGCCTGCTTTGCAGAAAAACACATCATCTGCATAAATCCAAAATAATCTCCATATTACACATGTGACGTGTCTTTCTCTTTTAAGGCTTGCAGCAGAGTACGCTAGACAACAGATTGACCATAAAAAGATACAGGAAAGGAGGAGACAGGGCTCAGTATACAATATTGTCAATACCAGTGGCACTTATTATTAGCCAGAGTGCCAGTGTGCAGCGCAAAGTATATCACACTACTGAAAGTACAGTTTAAAAGTAAGTTACAACTAGAACATTTTACTGGAAAGCTAGATACAGCTTTGGTTTTTTTTATTATTATTTATTGTTTTAAAATATAATTATCAGTACAATCATCTCTGTCTTCACATATTATTAGAATACATTTTTATTTTTGTAACTATAGTTTTCAAGCTATATGCAAACATAATACTGTTTGTTCAATAGGCTTCACTAGTTTGTGTTGGGCTTTAGTTCTGATGCATTGCCTGGCTAATAAGAGATAATGTGTTGCTACTTCAATAATATTTTTTTAATTTTCTTGATAGGTTTTTATGGTGACAACTCCATAATAATATTTACTTTAACATTGTGTTAGCAGGCATGATGTTGCACTATTTCACTGACACAATGATATACAAATATTTATTTACTTCAAGGTACGTTCTTTTTATTGGCACAGTTTGTCACAAACATCTCTTTATTATTCACATAGCATTTACTGGCACTAAACAATACTAGCTTATTTTTGGCTCAGTTTACTTGACCTCCGGACTCAATTCCTTGATACCTTTTATTCTGTACTTCAGACTTTTCCTGTCTTCCAGAGGGGGGTGCTTGCCCCCCTAAATTCAAGGAGTCACAGTGGAGGAGGAGCAGCATCAGGGGCAGGAGGAACAGTATTTTTACACTGTTTACAGTAGGTTAAGCAGACATAGAGGCAGAAACAACAGCTGGTAGTATTTATTAAAAGCATGTCATTCTGTACACCCCTCTGCTGTCAGAGTGGTTTGGTCTCCTCCCTTGAACTCCCACCTAGGCAGATACACTGTTTGTAGGCTGCAGACGCAAGGTAGTTTATTTCACACAGGTATTGCAGCTAGGGTTAGTTAATACTTCAGCTCCCATGACATTGTCTTGAATGTGACTACCATGATATGGAGCCAGCAACTTTTCTAGTTAATTATCATGGGAATAGTAGCTGGTAACTGTTGATTGGGCTGTGAGGGGCTACAATATGTCTACAGTACAAATACTATTGTTTGATGACTGCATCTACAATAATAATCAGCAGCCATAATGCTAACTGAGCTTCATGGGGATTGTAGTTATATACTGCAATTGAGGTGGCCTACACTACACACTAACTGCAGCTCCTGTTATATACAGTCAGCCATTACTGGCTGAACACCATAGGAATTGTAGACTAGGGTAGTTGTGGCTAATCTTTATCACCTGAGCCATTGTAGAGTTTTTATGTTGTCCAGGTATGTGCTGGTCTGTAATGGGGAGGTGGTAAGGTGGTATAGTAGTGTAAGAGTGTATTGGAGTGTACTGGTTACTTACTCCTTACTCACATCCTACGGTGGATTTCAAAACCACCTATTTTGGTTCCTCTCCAACTTTTCTCAATGTTCTTTTTATCTGTCATATCAGGACCTCATAAAACACCCAGATAAGAAAAAGATAAGATAATTGTTAAGATAAAACAATTCATTGCATCTCTTCCTTATATCCCACAGCAGAAATTACTAAATCACAATACCTGATGTGTGTAACAGACCTGGCTATGTGCTAAAACATTGCCTTACCCCTTAAAAGCCTAACTAAAATATTATGCATCACTCACTGCCTTTAACTCATTAGTTGCACTACTTCCATATCATAGCTGCCATAAACATAATTTACCTCAATACTCACAAATATAGGGATTTTAACTATGTTGCTTTATCTATTATTAAATTTGAAACATCAATGTAACTGTTACAGTGCCTAAACTTTACTGTATACAAATACCATTTGCCTGAATATAGGCCTCACTCCCCCCCACACTTAAAGTCTTCAACAAGCTGGTCTGTGTCATTATTGCCCCTTGCCCTCCCTTCCAACATACACTCTGGCACATATGTAAACTCACATGTAAACACATCCATGCTCACACAGAATTACACATCCATGCTCACACACAATTACACATCCATGCTCTCTCACACACACAATAACACATCCATGCTCACACACATACACAATTACACATCCAGGCTCACACACACACAATTACAAATCCACACTCTCTATTACTATAATATTATTAGGGGTGCTTGACATTTTACATATACAATACAATATACAAGGTAGGTAGATTATGTAGAAAGACTATTCATGTATTTTATGTTTGCAAACATACAATAGCAGGAGAACTCATTACTTTGACTTTCAATGTTTCATTTGGAATTAGATGAATACTATTCTTGTGTTCCAGAATTGATATCTGGAGCAGTCAGTGAGAAGGATTCATGACCAGTAGTGGTAAAAGCAGAACCAAGTGAGCCTATTGGTCACCTGCAGGGTCTTCCTCTGGCATCAACCAATTGATCACGATGATTCTTCGTGTTGTGTGTCTTCGTCTACGTTTTACCGCCGCTATGTTTTCTTCTTAATCTCTTCGGAACGAAAATGCACTCTTCGTGTTCGTTTTCATGTTCGCCCAAAGACGAATGCACAAGTCTAGTTTTTATGTGTAAATAGCTCCCAGGGTAGGATAAATTCCAGGGACAATCATTAAATCTAAGCTTACTGAAATAACTTGCAAGAAACATTATAGGAATTATAGACAGCTGAGGGCGTATCCCTTTGATTTGGTTGTTGCTCCATTTAGAAAAGAAACACTCCAGAGTCCCATATTTCCCCTCCCCAGTCAATAAGGGAAGCACTGTGTTCTTGTAATGATTCTTTTACTTAACATTATTGCTTGTTAACCCGCTATTGGCCACTACCAGCCTAATCTTTCATTGATATACTAACTCTTACATTCTGACATTTCATTTTTAATCATTTAAATTTAATATTGTAATACATAGGTGTCTGCAATATCTTTTTATGTCCCAGTCACCCAGTGGAATTTAACTAGATTTAGTAGTTTAACTGATATCCAAGACTTAAGTAAAGATTTCTCGTAATTATCATGCAGTTCTAATACTGATGCAAATGTTATTTTTCTTCACAATTCTGTAGCTGATATTGCCTATTCCTATTCTTTGATCTACATATCAGGCATCATAAAATAGCTATTTATATTTATAGAGGGCCAACCTTGGTAGGTTTTACCTGCAGGATAAACTGAGCTTCCGCTGCATTATGTGCAATTTCACCCTTTCAGTGCCAACCACGTATATGAGACATGGTTGGGAAAGTAAACAACAGGGGCCAACCACATATCTCATACATGGTGGCTTTATAGGGCCCTCCCCTTCATGATTGCTATAAGCAATCTCAGAGGCACAGTTTTTGTACTGAAGGGGAGGCTGCCAATCGCCTCCTAAATGGATCGTCCTCCATCTTGCATCTCCCATATGAAAGCCTTGCGCGGTTAACAGTACATGCAAGACTTCCATTAAAGAGGAAAGCTGCTCATTCATCATTAAACACTTCCTCTGGACAAGATGCAAGGAACAGATTAAATTTAGTCAATTGATATTTGCTACTCCTTATAGCCCGAGGAGAATGTTGTTAGAATGAGTATTTGAAAACTGAGAGAACATTGCGCTCACTGGGACGTCTCTCATACAACTTGCTCTGGTGCACAGTGACAGATTTAATCTTTGTAATAAGGTATTTCACAGGTGTTTTTTCTGAAAAATCTGCAATCATCAAAAATTTAATTTGACTTCTTCTAACAAAGGCATAATCTTTTCCAGTACACAGAGCAAGAAATCAGCGCATATCTACTGTTCAAAAAACACTTATCTAAGGCATTACTATTGGGGATTCTGTCACACTATATGGCCATATGTTGCTTAGCTATCCACTAGTCAATGTACCCCAATTTCAACAAGTCCTATTTAATTTTTCATGGCTATATTGCTTACCAAGAAGCTGAATCAGTGGTACTGCACTGCATTTTAACCTAAAAGAGACTCTCATGACCAACCCTAAGGTTTGGTCACAACCTGCAAATATGCACAACAAATAAATATACACAGTACAGCCTAAAGAACATAAAAGGCATACACATTAAGATTCCCGGAATGCCAGTAAAATAATAATGACCATTATGTACACAACAGAGCATAACTAAAGAATATCATTCAAAAAACATATCTAAGATATAAGATGATTCCATCACACTTTATTGCCATTTTTGCTTAGCACGCCACACCATCAATTTAAATCACTTGAGAGTCTCTTTTGGGTTAAAATGCAGTGTGGTCCCACTCATTCAACTCCTTGGTAAGCAATGAAAAATGAAATAGGACTATAAGCAATATATGGCCATATAGTGTGATGGAATCCCCAGTATCTATCACTGTATACATTACTGTATTTTACGATCAATATTTTTTTCCTTGGGGCTTCCCCTAAATGCATGAAGGAAGGAAGTGGGAAGTTGCATGCTGGGATACAATGTCTTGATTTTGTTAATAAAACACATACTGCCTTTTTGAATGGTATTCATTGGGTATGTGCTGAATTCTCGCCCTGTCATGTGAACATATTAGTCGTTATTATTTTAGCAGCAACCCGGGAATGTGAATGTAAATGCCTTTTTGCACTCTTTAGGGTATGCTCCCCTTTCTGTGTGAAATGTTTTTCAGTGTTTTCTTGCTGTATTATTTTTCTGACACACACAAAGGCATGTCTTTCATAGTATACCGAACAAACATAATTTTGCTAGTTGAAGGCACTAATTTCTCTGCAATCCTGTTTATCTGGATTTAGGTAATAACATTTATGAAAAGTGATGGAGGGCAATATAATTTAAATAGAGGTTACACACACTTTTTGTAGGATCATTGTAGTCTTTTTGCAAGCACACGGCTTTCTGTTTTCCTTAACAAACCAATTAGAAACCTTTTGAGGTATCCGACAGTTTCTGGAATATCAAGCCATGATGGTAAGGGTCAAATCTTGGGCGTTTGCATAGAACAAGTAAACAGGCCTTCAGGGAATTCTTATGTATTTGAAATTAAAGAGTTCCAGGCAGCTCAAAAGTTTACTGTGAGGATTTTCCATAAGTGCTGCCTACAAATAGTCCAGGCACTAATAATAGAATGTTTGTGATGTCCTCGCTTTCCCATAACCCTAGGTTTGATTAAGTCTCTTGGGGCATCACTAGTTTTCTCAATTAGCTCAATAAAAATGTCAATTTAAAATAAAAAAGCCATAATACACTTGAATCATAGTATATGCCATGTTATTCAATACTCTGTATAGCCCTAGAAATAATTGAATACCACCCCAATATTTCATGGTGCCATTTTTGGTCACACTGCACATGTTGGGTTCTGGCCTAGACATTTTTTGTCCAGAACAGGGACAAACCCTGCATTAAATTAAAATCGTTAAGACTGTGAGTGCGTGTGTGTATGCATTTATGTTTTTATGTGTAAGTGCATGGTATAAGAGTGGCTATGTGTATGTATGTGTATGTTGTATGAGTGTGTTATTTAAATCCAATCCCATACCACAATCATTATCCTCCAACCACCATAATCATACCCCACGTCATCATTTTCCTCCCCACTATCATTTCCATCCCCTACCATTATCACCCCATGTTGCACCACAATCACCCCCCTCTATTTGCATGCTTCCTAACATAACATCTTATCACTTCTATACCCATCCTTTATCATCATCTTCATACTCCTCCCTTAGCATTCCCCTTGATATTCATACAATATTGAACAAAAATGTAAATAAATTTAACCTATAAATAAGGTACCCGGTAACCTATAAATAAGGTACCCGGTAAGAAAACTGCCCTGCACCCCCACTGTCTTCACAAGCAACATGTGCCACAGTGCCACCTTTGTCCCCAAAGAGTTGTGAGTGCCACCTTTGCCCCAAAACAGCTTGTTTGTGAAAAAATACAGTTCTAGTTTATGCATTTTATAATGTTTTCAGGAAGCTGCATATCTGCCTATTCTGTGTTTTCTAGGTCTGCTAGTTCTGTTGCCTTAGCTAAATCTACTGGACATACACGCTGACTCCTTATCATGCTGCTTTGTGGTATACAATAAAATGGTTCATTGATAGTCACACAACCAAGGCCAGGCGGCCGGCAGACCAACTTCTAAAACAGCCACTGAGCAGCTGTGAGCGGGATTGAAAGCGGCCGTCGTGCAGCAGCCAGACTGCCTCCTTTGGCCGCCGGCGCCTAAAGGGGCCTGCATGCACGTGCCGCCTTAGCACTTTGTCCCCCTATATGCCACTCTGCCTCCAGAAATGCCTTACAACCCCCTATATGCCAATCTGCCTCCAGAAATGCCTTATAACCCCCTATATGCCAATCTGCCTCCAGAAATGCCTTATACCCCCCTATGTGCCACTCTGTCCCATGATATGCTTTTTATAAGGCATTTCCTCCTTATTTTAGAAAAGGGTCTTCCGTAGAGGAAAGTTTATGGTTATGTTTTTTTTCTTTTTTTTTTTTAATCACAGGTTTGCTTTAAGTAGCACTAGTGAGAGGTTATGCTTCAGTTAATCCTTTAATGACACATATGCCCTGAAAACTTGATGCTTGAAAATTCAGACTGGAAGGCTGTTTTTGGATTGGCAGTACCTAATAATTATATATTATATATTAGAAAATCTTTTTTATTCTCTCTTTTTTTATACTTTTCATGGTAAGTGATTAGTTCATTTATATTGTACTAAATGAAAACTACTGGAAAAAAATTTAAAAAAGGGAAATTAAGGTTGAACTGCTTCCACCATCAAGAGCAAGTGAACTTAGTGAAGAGTTAAGTCTTCTCATCTGTATACTTGCTGAGTCACAGTTATGATGGGGGTAATTTTCTTGTCTGTCCTAAGTATAAATAGACTGTAGTCATCTGCACGTCTTTAGAATTAATTAAATGTACGCATTTTACTTTAAAGCACTGGATGATTGAGTGTTACCTTATAATTAACATTTATCCATCCAAATGTAAAGAGATTGTAATCAGAATCATCTCTATACATTTGGCTACTCACCCCCCCAGTCCTCCGCCTTGAAGTAGCTGAGATTGGCCAAACCCATTTCCTCAAGGCCAGATTAAGGAGCTTTTGGCCATGGTAATTATACAGGAAGGGCCTCTTCTCTGGAGTTCCTGACTTTACAAGTTTTTTGACTGCTTTCTGGCTCCTTTGGGTCTTTTGTCCCTTGTGTTTTACACCCCTCCCTATTTGGCAATTTCTTTTGCAGTATAACTTGCTGTTACTTTTACTCACTTTTTTCTTCTTTCCTTTTTCTTTTACATTTTTCATCTTTTTTCTAACTTCTAATCTGACCCAACCTCCACCTACATATCCATATACATGCACACATACATACACACACACGCTTACATATTTATACATATGCACACACACATAAATACACTCCAATATCATAAGCAGAGGGCACGCTTGCAAGGTAAAAACCTCCGGTTGACTCCAAGATTTTCAAGCAGTGAAAACTGGTGGGAATCATAGAGTGGGGGAGTGTTTTTCTGCATTATAAGTCCATGTATGGTGAGGCATTTTGGGGAAATGGGATATCTCTTTATGAATAACAGGATGTACAAGGAAGAAACCCTTCTTTTATTCACTTAATTGCAGTGCTCAAATTGTTACATTTCTTTATACAATATTGATTGGCTTATAATATATATCAAGATGTATAATTGTTTTAATTCCTAATTACTACTTTTATTTTAATGTCCAGCACAGCTATTTTATAACTGTGACAAGTATTCAGATTAGTGTTTTACACTTGTATTACTTCGGGTGAGTATTTTCTTGAATTATTATGTAAACTAGGGAATTTTCTAATATGCTCAATATAATGCATACCAAATACAGATTGTTACATTTAAGCTAAATTATATTGTAGTATACCCATACAGTTTTATCTCATAACACATTTTAACAGCTGAAGGCACCAGTTGCTTAGAATGGGATTATAGTGTCCATGAAGTTCACTTGAAAGCAAAAAAAACAGGTGATTCTTTCCACAGTTCCGCTTCAAATGTTAGAAGAGCAAGACTTGCATCGCAAGATATTAGAAACATAAAGTGGTGCTGCCGATCAAGAATGTTAACTACAGTGGACCTATTTATAGACTGGTGGAACAGTCAGATGGAAAATCATTTGCCTGTGTACTGTCCATGTTAAGCTCTGCACATTACAAATGATTTATAAATATGCTTCAAAAACATGTGAAGCTCCCTATAGTTGCACCAACCATAACTCAGATTTAAGGTACCCATCCTCCGATGTAATGGTATTGCAGCCACCTGCTTAAAAATATTGGAAAATGAAAGAATATAGGAAAGAAAACAAAAGTCAAAACCATGAATTTTTCTATATTGGAAATATGTACTATACAATAACAACAAATGTGAACACTTTATTATCTCATAGAGGTCAACCAAAATTTGTAGAATGTAAAAAAAAAAGTAAAGTAAACAGAAAAAAACGCAACAGTCAGGATAGAAAGTCCATTAAGGGAACATGGCAGAATGAGACAGCTTGATCTTCTGCAGTTCATCAGGGAAAAACACAAAAACATTTTTGAACTGTAAAAAAAGCAGAAAATAGTAAAAAAAATAAATAAAGGATCTAAATACTCTACACCAGCGGTCCCCAAACTTTTTGGCGCCAGGGACCGGTTTTGTGGAGACAAGTGGCATATCAGGGGTTATAAAGCATATCTGAGGCACAGAGTGGCATATCAGGGGGCAGAGGGGCATATCTATAAGTAAGGTGCATTATGAATGTTATATGTCTGTATATATAACATATGCTGACAAACTGTATAATGGATACCAAAAATGTTAAAATACATATATGTCTGTGTATTAGAGCAAATACTGTTTTACCATTCCACTAATGTGTATTTTTTCTTAAAAAATATTTTTTTCTTTAAAATAGCACCAAACTTTAAGGGTGCGGCCTATATTTGGGTGCTCCCTATATTAGAGCCAATACGGTATTTGAAAACATTACTGTCCACAAAAGTGATGCATACCTTCTAACATTTGCATGAAAATGGTACAGAGGGGGACAGGTGAAGGAGTCGGCAGTCCCCATGCTAGAAAACCTTACCACAGCCTCCATAGACTGCATTAAAATCAAGATGGCAACTGAGGGGTGGCCTGGGTCGGCCTAGGACAATGCTCAAGGTAAATACATCACTATGTATGAGGTGTTTCCAAGACAAGTAAGTGAATATTTTCTGATATTAATTTCAAAATGAGCGTTAATCAAAGATAAATCAAACATGTTGAAAAAGTTGCAATCTAGTGTACCCTTAATAGCTGTTTTCCTTTATGGGCATTCCTGGGAACTGTCTAGGTGAAGCACTGTTTTTGTGGGCCTCCTGGCCACGCTCGTCTTTTTTCGCACGCACACCGTCCACTTCTCAAGAGGGAGAGCTTGGGGTTGTCTCTCCTGGGTCGTTTCCAGGTATGTTAATTGATTTAAGCAGATGCATCTGGTTATCTAAATTGTATCTTTTATAGCACAGTACACTTAATATATCTATTTAACAGTGAATGTGGCATACCCTTTTTATATATCCCCTATAAACAAAGTGTACAAACGCGAGGGTAGGTATAAACCTGTGAGTACTTAGCTATTATGTTGAGAAAAAATATATAATATCTATCTTTATTCTGTTTTCTCTCTCTCTCTCTCTCTCTCTTTCGACATAATAGATAAGTGCTCACAGTTTTATGCGCACCCTCACGTTTGTACACATTAAACAAAGACTTGGCTACGAGTACAGCATAAACTAAACAAAATGTCTGGCATAAGAAAATGAGGCGATCTTTCATAATAGCCTTTTATTCATATATTTCATATGACTCAGTTTCCTCCCTGTGATAAGACTTGGTGAAAACCAGATAGCTGATTCACATAAATAAGCACACAATATGTAAATAATCAAATGCATCTGAACAAAATAATCAGTCATGGGAGGGCTGGCAAAGACCTTACATAGCTCAGTAGCTTAATGGGCAGCTCTTAAGGATGTGAGCTACCAGCATTTATATTTTCCTACTTGTCATTACCTATTTGCCCCAGCAGATTATAGTTTGATTCGCTTAGCAGGATGTTCCACAAATGCCTCCTTGTGTGTCCATGTTACTTGATCTTTTTACTGGACTTATCCTTCTCAAAGGGCTGGGTGTTTTTTTTTTCTGTCAGGTTTTTTTAATAAAAAAATAAGTTGTGTCCAAACTGTGAGCGCGACAAATTAAGATTATGGTTATTTTTATTTCCCTGCATCACAAACAAGAATGTATCATAAAAAGAAATGTCGGAGAGCATGCAAAAACAGTAAACATCATGACAATTTGCTCTGTATTAGCAGTATGCATATCCACTCACCGTTACAAGCTAAGACTGTATCACAGTCCATTTAATAACTTTCCTGTCAGTATGGGACATGATAAAAACTTGCCTTTTGGCAGCATTTCAAAACCTATGTTAAGTAATACTGTCTACATCCATGTTATAAAGTTGTACTGCGTTAGCCATGGAAAGAGGAAATTTGGTAAAGATGATATATTTATTGACTAACTGAAGTATAATAGATTACAGGTCTCTTCTTCAGGCATATTATACATCTGAAGCCGAAATTCCTCATACATTGGTACCAGGGATCTCCAAACTAGACATGCCGGGAAGTTTTCCGGTAGGCCGCCTCACCTGGGGCTAGTCTAACCGCGTATGTGTGGCCGCAGCCGTAAAAAAAAAATCTGTGCGACCCAAGACCTACAGACAGGCAGAATTTGAAGATCTTGTTAGGATATTTATTAATAAAATGTTACAGCCATTTCTGTTAATCTGTGTTTCTCGGTTGATCTAAACCTGCAATGCAGGGCTTGCATGTCATATTCAATTTATCTCTGTTTCCATGTGGTCCTCATTTGAACTATATGTTAGCAAGGGATCCATTTTTTGTAATTGTCACATTTCTCTTTTAATGTTGATGCACATTTTATCAATTGTATAATTTGTATATAGATTTATACATGTGTATTTATATATTTCTTCAAGGATTAATGGGAGCAGCATTGTTAACTTATTTTTTTAATAAACATTATAAATCATTTATTCAATTTTTTTTTATTTTTAACATATTTAATAAACAATGTACATGTTTATTACAAACGGTATATGTAATAAACGTGTTATCTATACATTCCTTAATATAAACCATATGGACTCCCATTGAAATCAATGTACTCACATTGAATGATAACTAGAAAGCTAGCATTGAAAGAGTTACTCAGTAGTGGGATGGAATGTAAACGGAGCTGAGAACAACCATGTAACATGTCCATTTGAAGAAGTTCTGTCAGAGCACAATACGTAACATGACATAGTGAAGCAAGAGAGAAGATCCAGGCAGAAGCCAATACACTTCACTACCTGTACGGAGGCTTACTACATTGCTTGCTTGTTATATACCAGGCTGGATGGCACCTAATGGACACATATACCACATAAACACCCAAAAATACAGAAAGGGGAGCGAACAACCTAAAAAGCATAAAAGTCATAAAAGACATTCAGATACCCAGGTTGCTGCTAGAATAAAAATGACCAATAAGCCCAGGGAGGCTATTTGAGGCTAGGATGGCAATCCCTATGCTTCCAATCTGGGTGTTGGGCAGGTCCTGCTTCAAATCTGGGTGCCATGGCTGACATGATACTAAAGGGGGACAATGTTCAAGGCTATGGGGGCATTAATGTACAAGGAGGTGCTGGCTGGGGCCATCACATAAATCAATACTAAAGTAGGGCTGGGTGGTGGGATACATATACAATGTGGGGCTAGCTGTGGGCAATACACAAGGGTGTGGGGGCATTAGGGTGACCACAACGGCCATTTTTTCCAGGACACATAATTGCTGACCAGCCCAGATACTGCCCTGCAGTATTGGGGATGTATAGAGACATGGGAAGGAACCAACTAGTCATCCCCCATACACTAGTCAGTGTGGCTAAGCCTGTCCTGGTGTGTGTGTTTGGGTTTCGGTGTGGCAGAGCCTGTCCTGGTGTGTGTGTGTGTTTGGGTTTCGGTGTGGCAGAGCCTGTCCTGGTGTGTGTGTGGGTTTCGGTGTGGCAGGGCCTGTCCTGGTGTGTATTTGGTCATCTGTTTTCTGGCACTTTACTTACTGTAGGAATAAACTGAACTTATTCAGAGATAAAATGCCCTCCAGAAGGCACAAAGGACAAAAACACTAAATTGTGGCTTCAGGCATCCCATGTATGATTACTTTTTTTTGTGTACTGATGTACTCCCGATCCCATCACATAAGATTCTATACTATATTATCTGCTGAGCAGTGATGTCATCTTTATCCAGTACACATAGATGCCGAGGAGTTTAGATTCTATCTACTTTAATCCTTAGCACCAGGCCCATGATGCTTTCAATCTGCCCAAAAGAGTCTAAGAAGTATTTATTTATATCATGGACAAAATGTGAGAAATATATATCGTACAATCACTTCATAAAAACATGCCAAATACACCGCATTTATAGTTTGAAGAAAATATGCTTGTAAAATAGTTTTTTACCCTTTTTGCCAATTACAAAAAATTAAAAAAAATGTCCCCGGATTTCATTTTAAAGGGCTGGTCATCTTATAATTCACTCAACATAGAACCGGAAGGAAACATGGGTGAGATGAAACATAAGCTACAACTGCACAAGAAGAAGATGCACTTCCCCATAAACCAAAGACAAATAAACTACACAAATTCTGAGGAAAATGGAGAAGAAACAGAATTAGCAACTGAAAAGGAACAGAACTGTGTTGTCCACCTCTCAACATGCAAAGAGCAACAATCTGTACTGTCCAAGGGTATGTTGTTCTGCTCCACAAAAAACATGGGCAACATAGAGCTCTGCAGTGACTTCGAAAATTTGTTTAGTATCATTAGCACTTCCAGATCACCATGGGGAATAATCAAACATCCAACAGTTTAAGTAGGGGAAGATAAACATATCTATTTACCATTCTTTGGATCTATTTTGTTTACTTTTCTTTTGCTGTCACATCCGTAACTTCCCACTTCCCTAATTGTAAATGACCGATAATTATCCGAACAGGTACAAAAAATCTTTCTACAAATTCACAGGTCACGGATAGTCAGAAGTATTGTTTTTTTCACACTTTTTATAGTTGTAGGAAAACAGCAACATACCTATGGTGTTTTTGCTTGGAATTTGGGATATTCAGAAAAGAAACACATAGCCTTGCAGTAGGGGCAAACCCAATAAATCACTGTCAAAATAAAGAAAGCAGATATAAACTTGTAGGAAAATACTATGTGAATGAAATACAAGTGATGTGATTGCTTTTGCCTCATCTTGGTGTTAGCACCATTTGATGTTCATATTTCCATTGATGCAATGTTGCGCAATGTATCACAGGAACTGGAGAAAATCCATAGGGGTCTTGTCTAGGCAGCTTGCGAAAACATTTCTTAGTGGTTTAGGTGATTTACAGAATTAGATGGGAAGCATAAGGGACTTCTTCTTAAATGTGTTATTCATGTGATGTCTGTGATAAGTGTGCTTTCACACAATTACTACTACTTAAAAGGCCAAAAAAGTCTCTTGAAATAGGCTTAGGCAATTAAAAGACATTGTATTCCTGGAAATCAGATGATCAGCTAATATAGAATGTACGCTTAAGAACCATGCTATAACTATTTTATCTATAGCTTTGTCTTTGGCATACACTTTTATGCTAATACTATTTACCATAGGATGCTGCATAAATAAATTACAATATTAATAGTGTCATAAAAATGTTTACACATGTTAGTAAATACATTGTTATTATAAACAATATTGTATTGGGCAGAATTATAAAAAGAAAACCTTGATGCATCATGCTTTTATTATGTTAATGATGCAGTGATACATATAATTATATATGTATGGCAAACCATATCATTTAAGTGAAGAGAGGTATTCAGTACCCAGCCATAGCACTAGGGAGTTTAAATAAACACAGACACATTGAAAATGTTATCAGTTAACAAAGAAAATGGGAAGAGTGAAATGTCTGAGCATTCCTTACCAGCATAGGGGCACATGGATCAATGGGCCGGTATGTAGACTAGCCATGTGAGATATCACTGGTGTTCTGACCTTTGACACTGGTCCCTTATTTATCCAAACTGATATACATGTATCCAGCTGAAGAAAGATAAGGGTAGCTCTAACTGGACCTCCCCCCTATTCCTTCTATTTTTCTTATAAAGGAAACTACTCTATCCATCCATCCATTATTAGTATTTTGTTTGTTTAATATTGCTAGTTGTTTTTGAAAAAAGAGAACAGTCACATTATATAAATAAAATATATCATAGATATGTTTTGAAAAGAAAAGCTGCTCCACGTTTATCTGACTACACGGATATAAATAATAGGCTGCAATTGAGATGCACATTGAATATAAGGAAAGTGTATTTGTGATACATCACAGCAGATTATACATTTCTAACACTCTTAAAACTCTTAGTAATAAGTTAACAAGCAGGTTAAAACAATTATAACGTAAATGTGATAAAAAAAAGTTAAATGTTTAGATAATTTATTGATGAGCGATTAACGTTTTTAATATGATGTGTTGATAAATGTACACATGTAAGATGTATTTCTATTTTTCTCAATCTGGATTTCATGAAAAACAGTCTTCATTTACTTGTTTGGCTCTAAGCTTTTGGCAGATTTCTATGGGTGCTTTAATTTCAAGAACACAATCTTCTACCACATGAAATTATATCAGCAAACAATGCCTTCTTTATTCGCTGACATTTATCTAAACCTATATATTTTCGGATGTGTCCTCCAATAGAATCTTATTAGAAACACAGTCCTACAGGCAAAAAAAACCTCACACAGCACTCAAAATTCATTACTTATGATATCCGCTTTAAAATTGTTACATGGCTTAAAGGGATTTTGTTTTAGGAGGTGTTGGATCCATAATGATAGTTATTAAACTGAAGATGAAGATGAGTCAACGTTCAGTGCAATGCAATATTCTCTATTTAGAACATAACGAGATTACTAAATAAAATTTCCAGACTACATGATGTACTGCCTTAAAGTGTACTCAATCAAAAAAGATATGGCAATGCCTATGATTTATGAGTGCATTGATTTAAAGATACGGGCTAAACCAGACAAACTCAGAAATATAGTGTAATGATTTTCTAGCCAATGTATAAACCAAAATACAATTTTAGACAACAGATTTGGTTTCATTTCTACGTTAATTGTATAGTATTTGAAGTGGGCAAAATGTAAATATAAAACAGGATGCTCACTATTCCCCTTCAGATTTGTACGAGTACACTGAATAACTGACTCGTCATTCCTCAGTCCATATATAACCAGAAAGAGTTCTTTTGGAGCACTTGCACACCCAAATTCTTACACAAATGGTTTGGGGGCCTTTTATAAATTATATAACATCAGAGTGGGTAGCACTAGCTATAAGACTTGAGCATATGGCTCAAAAACAGTTTGGACAACTTTTTTGTTTAGTTTTCGGTCGATTCGTTTTCAGACAATTATTAATTTGTTTTGGGGGGGCTATCACACTCTCTCTCATGCTCTTGCTCTTGCTCACTCTCTCACACTTATTAACTGTTTCTCACTCTCTATCTCAATGTCTCCTTCTATGCTGACCTCTTTTGTGTCTCCATCTCCTTTTTCACAGCTTGGCTTCTTGATCGTCTACTTTATGTTATATTGTTTCCTCTGCTTCTCCCCGGTATTAACTCAGTGAACCAAGTGATATAACATATACCACCTAGCGACCCTCCATGGCTTTTCTGGTGAGGATGGTAGGTAGCCGAAGTCCTGTCTACAACCCCTTCCGTGCTGCCACATCCCCAATAGAGGTGTCCTGGTTTGGAGTGGCTAGATTGTATAAAGGAAAGACCAAATAATGTGTGTGCCATGTAAATTGACACCAGGCCTAAAATGTTGGTATGATGTATGTGGGATTCACTGTAAATTGAGTTAAGGTACAATAAGGTGTGCCTGTGGATCATATTGGTCAGGTATTGGAAAGCATAATGTAGTTATTAAATATATGCCATTAAGGTGATTTTTTTCTTTCAATAAATGACAGAACAAATAATTATTCATATGTGTTCATTAATCATTGCCATTTTCTACCTAATGCATATTTTTTTTTACGTTGAATATTTAAGACTTACAGCTTTTCAGAATTTCTGCTTATCCTGAAAATATATCCTGAAATATATTTTTCCATTGCATTACTAATATTTACATTTTATTTAATCTTGAAATGTGTTTCTAATCTTGGCAGTTGAAAAACTGTTTAAATATACTGAGATGTATCAATGAATAATATATTCAATGACATTAATTGGTTGCATTACCATAGTATTGTAAATGAAAAACAGTGCAAAGCTTTGTTGAATATACTCTGATTTTTAAAGGTCTTTTCTTAATACAATAGGCAGAAAAGTGGTAATAGCTTCAGGCACCACCGACGTTCACAAAGAAGTCTATTGTAAGAGGGAGGAAGCGCCTGAAGATTATCTAATGCAGTGGTGGTCTCCTCCAAACTACACATTCTACTGAAGATGCTCAAACATTATACATATTAAGCTGCAGGCACGTAGCACTGTTTTCACAATACTGTTATTTTATAATGATAACTATGACAATAACTTGACTTGTAACACTTGACTTTTATTGAACAATGAAGATAATGTATCTAGTTTTTAATAATTTTACTCCTGTTTGAATGAACAGCGCAATGTTTGCCTTCTGGCTATGGATGTTAAGCTGGCGCCATTTCACATACTGTTGTTTGGGATGCTATAACTTCACTCAGAGAATAATAAAGCTTTTATAGAGTCAGAGGGGATTTTTTGGGGCTTGCAAACTTAAGTATATGTAGATTATACTGTATGACTTTGCCAAAGCAAAAAAATTAAATAAAAGATAGTTCCTGTGTTTCCTTCTGGCTTGAAGCCGGTTTTCTCTGACATTTATCTGGATATTGTCCTTTTGTCTTAGATCCAAATTAACTTGATGATAAGCCCAGAGAGTTTCTGGGTGGTTAAAGCCTCCGCTGTCATTGTTTCAATTTATATAGGCTGTTCAAATGGTCTGTCACAAGGGGGTTCAGAATTTTCTTTTATATCTAAAGATTGTGTTTATCTTCTGAAGGTCAGTGGAGAGTCATGGTTTAAGCACAAATAACACCTGCCACACAGCTGAAGGAATGCTCTAGAAAAATAAATAAATGACAGATTAACCTAATTGAAATCTTTTCTATGAGCAAGAGACGTGCTGTCTACAATTCCTTCTCCACTTAAGTGTTTTGTTTTTTTGCACACCTGTACTATTCTTATATGGTGGGCAAACCTGGCTTATATTGTGCACTTAGCAATTATGGCTTAGTCCAAGGTTGACTCGTGCCACGCCATGTGCAGAAAGCAAAATTAAGTGCTACAGTATTTCCATTAAGAACTTATTTCTTTCTAAAGTATAACAGAGAATAATAAAGGGATCAAATGTCCAAATTGTGAAAAATAGTACATGTCCAATAATGCAATTCTTCTAAAAAAATATATATTACCATTGTAGACAGAGTTTTTGATTGTCACACCCAATCACAGAAATAGTGACTATTACATATTGGGAAAAAATTTGGATTAAATGTAGCATCTACACTGCAGTAAAATAATTGCTGTAGGGTAGTAATAATAACAAGGGCCAGGAACTTACTTATTATGCTTTCACCATTCCTGCTATCAGCATAACTAATACCTAGGCAGGGGAAAAATAAATATGCAGAAAATAATTCCCCTAACAGTGTTTGATTTTTCTCTGTAACCTGGCATTTTTCTCTGATATTTACAATTGATTTTCAATATTTTGTATTGCTGCAACATTTTTGTGATGGGCTTAAGTTTTTTTTACCTTGTGGAAATCCATCTATTGCTGAATAGATGAATAGACCAACAGTTTTGTTATGATAAAGGAACAGATTTTTTTAATTTAGTGATTTTTATAACAAAATATATTTTCAACTAGAAGTCATTACATGACATGCATTAATAGAACGCCAGTAGATTACATAGTGCTAATACAATAGGGGGAAAGTAAACAATAAAAAAACAACATTAAAATTGGAAAGATACAATTTAACAGTAAGTTTAACATATGTTAAGACATACTGGTACTAAAATACAATACAAATTGTCTAGGGATTTTGAAATATCAGACTATTGATCAAATTACACGTATTTGCTTTTGATCAAGAGGCCATCCCAAGCCAAATATCCCAGTATTATAGTAATGAAAAAACATGCATTTTCATGTATTTTCCCCACATACTATGTTTGTTCCAGACGAGTTGAGCTCCTTATCAGCCTGGCCACACAGCAGCTCTTTGGTGTAAGCACTTTTCTAGTACTGTAGTTCTAGGGCATCTATGAAAATGCAGGGTATATGTGTGCCAATATGTCCCTTTGAATATCGTATAGTATACCATCCAGGCAACTGGATGAAACATTTCCTCTGGATATTGGCTGAGATCACCAAAAATTATGAAAGGCCTTATTTATATAGCGCAGCACTACATAAATTCAAAAGGGTATGAGAAAAACTAGAACTGACAGAATAAGACAAACCAATACATTAGGATGATTAGGTCATTAGGGCCCTGCTTGCAAACTTAGAATCAAGTGGCAACCATTTTATTTCTAACAATAAAATATATATGTCAAGTACAAAAAAGAGACATGGAAAAACTACAAGACCCCTTTCTACCAACACATTGCTTTGAAATGTGGCTTGGAATTATTTCAATCAACACTAGCAAAATTAATAGTAAAACCTGCAGCTGGCACAATGTGTTCAATCGAAGGCATGTAACAGGATGCCATTTATATCGCCATTCTTACCTTCTCACCTAAAAATGGTACATAAAAAAAGATTTCCGACACGAAGACAATTTTCTCAAGCCCGTACATCGTACATGTATAAAATGGCAATCACTCATCGGACGAGAAAGCCTATTAAAAGCTTTCTCTTACTGCATTGCAATAAACATTACAATGGACAGTCCTATTCAGAAACAAATCCCCGTAAACAGACAATGATATGCTGACCTTGATGAAAAGTAATAAACTGCAACCATGCCAGTTTCGGAGATGGAATGAAAGATATGTGTTACATGGCTATTTGACAAACAAATAAAAAAGACAAGTATAATATTTAACAAAGGAAACAAAAGAAATACTTTTACAGCTAAATATTATATCTTGGGTTACAACACAAATGTACAAACAAAATATTTTTTCCTTATATAGTGTCCTATAAAACTTTAAACTCACTAGAAAATGTGACTGCTCAAAGGTTTTACTTTCTCCACAGGTTTCACGTTACAAAAGGTATCAAAGTTTGATTAAAAGAGCCAGAGTATGTTCTTGAACTAATAAAATGATGTGTTCTAATGGCACTTCACAGTCTTTCATCATAAAATAGTCTGTACTGGTTAAAGGTGACCAAACAGATGTTTAAAATATATTGATAAATCTTTACAGTAATTAAACAAGTGGCCAGAGGTAAACTACTGTAACAGCAAAGTTTCCATGCAAAATAATATACGACATTCTCAAAATACCCTTTAAAACGCATGCACCATTAATGTTGGAAATGAGGATGGAATTGACCAAACATCTTGAGATGTGAAGTCTTAATACATGATTTGAAATGACAATGAAACCTCCTCAAAAGGGATACAGGCTAGGCCAGTAAATTGTGTTTCTTAGGAAGTGTATAATTTATAATGACTGAATGAGAAATTTTTATAGACACAGCCAACCAAGATACTGCTCCGGGGGAGTTACCTGTTTATATTTGATGTTACAAACGGAACATATTTTACCTTTCAGGCATAAAGCTGACATAGTTGTGTAAAAATGAATGCTTGTTTGTTTAGTAAATCATAAAAAAAAGATTTCCTCTTTGGACTTCACTGGACTTCACTAGAGTATATCTAGATTATAGATATAAAAAATATATAGATTCTGATTTAACCATTACTGTCTTGTACTACCCTTGTGGACTAAAAATCACTGGTGATCAGTTGCCACACTACATTAGGGCCAAATCTTTCCAGGCAGGTTTACTTTTTTGTACACACTCTTGATGATTTCTAGTGTAAACTTACTGTGTTCTCACAGCAGTCTTTTCCCCCCACAATCCACATAAAAAAAAAATAAAAAAAAAAAAAAAGGAAAAAAATACTCAGGATTCCAAAAGAAAACTACGACTGTGTCCATAACTATTTCGATAATGTACAATCAGTTTATAATATAAAAAGATAAACATATCAAACAAAAAATTAGGTATGAGGCCAGGTATAAGCAAGTTAAATCCAGGACAAGCCTGTCAGTTCTGCATAACATTTCTGCTCACTGCACACATTGACTGCTGTTAGTTATTTAACAACACTATGAAACCTGCAATGGAAACTAAAGTAAGCAGAACCAAAGCAAAGTCTCCCCTTTTACAGACTAAGATCAAATATTTGTATCCATTAGCCTGCAGGGATTAAAATGCACAGAAATGTATAAATTATTTGTGTGTATAGCCAGATTAAAATACTATAAAATCACAAATTACTTTAATTAATATGAATCAATAGTTTTAAGGTGGGATAGTAAGCAACATTTCACTTTGTGTTTGCCTCCTTTGGGTTCTTTTCAGTGTAGAAGGAATTTGCAGGAACAATTTAATTCCCTGAAATCATGTTTTAACTCAGAAAGGGCAGAAATGGCCCTGTATAATGAATAGTTATATCTGAGAATAGTTAGAATTCATAGGTAATGTTGGAGGGCCAATTTAGTTCTTTTTACAGGAGTAGCTCATTGGGGTTTTTTCTTATCAACGTGGTGTTATTTTAATGGACACGATTTGCTATTCTTTCAAAAACAAGGACATTTCAAAGTGACTCCAAACTTTTGAACAGGAGTTTATATTGGCATGTCTAGCACGCTTTGAGCCTAAATTTGAATGAAGAAGAGTTCAGAACTCTGTTTTGCAATATTTGGTGTTGTAAACCCATTTACAGAGTGGGACACGTCGATGAATATTTGTTAGTAAGGGCAAACCAAATATTATATGTTTTGTAGACATCATGGGCACTCCACTTAAAGACAATCCTTGTTTGCTATCTCCCACCAAAGACACTCACACAACAGTGCTGGGTTTTGGAAGGATAAAACCATTTATACAGCTGCAAATCTATTCATCAATGTCTCATATTTGCATATTACATTTCATTCTTCGTTAAATAGGAACAGTTACATTTTCCCAAGTCTTTTCCTTTTACGGTTTAGCAGGCTAATATGCTAATGGAACAAACTGTTTGCAGCAAGCTTCAAACTCTCTGTATACTTGTGTAATAATGTACAGCATTCCAAGAGCATGTGCAGTACAACTGATATTACCACAATAATGGAAGGAAACACTCAGTAATAGATTAGAAGTATTTCTAAGGAAACATGGATCCCTGGACGTTTTTCAGCTTTTTTTCTAATAGTTTCCCTACAATGTAGGAATGTACTGTTTCACATTACGACTTAACTGTGTCTAGGGCTATTTTCTATTTTAGTGTAGCCCAAATTTTATCAGAGTAAATTGTTTCTTGTCAAAGGAATATTATTATTATTATTATTATTTTTGTTCTGGAGGATACATAGAAATAAAACAGAGCAACATTTATTATGCAGCTATTCAAAGGCATTCAGTATCTAAGGGAACCTTTGTATATTTTCCAAAAAACATTGGGAACACTGTTCAGCTATTCAATTCTATGTGCTTCAATGTATGGATAGCATTCTTTTGTACAGAACTGTGCAATATCCAACTAATAATTTTCACATGTACTGAGGAACACTTTAAGACCATTTGACATTTTTCAATGACGGCCAACGTAAACAGAAGACTACTGAGTGGATGGCTGCAGAATATAGTATAATAGCTATTCTCTGATGCAGACACTATTTATATACAGAATCATTTACTTTCCATAATGGGATAAGTATATAAAGTCATCATATGTTATCATAGGACTGGGATTCACATCTTGACTAGTAAATATCCAGTGGTCTGTACAGACCATGGTACATGATAGTACCTCCCTATGAGTGTTCCCTCTAAGCTGTGCGCTTGTGCGCGCGCACATAGCTTTCAGAGGGAGCGCACATGAACACAAATTGTGCGCACAACCAGTAGCGTACCGAAGGGGGGCGGTCCGCTACTGGTTTGTGCACGGCACCCCTCCAGAGATGGACAGTAATGTCCGCCGCTAGAGGAGCAAGCTCGGTTGGGGAGATGAAGGATCTCCCTCTAACCATCTTAAAAAAAATCAAGGGAGCGGGAGGTCTGTTAATACAGACTTCCGATCCTGCTCCCTTGCTATGCGCGCGGCAACTGGTGCTGTGCATCGGGATTTGATGTCAGATCCCAGTGCACAGCACTGAAGCCACGCCCACCGCCTCCATTGCAAAGGAAGGAGAGGACACAGACGAGGAAGAACGAAGAGGAGGAAAAGTGACAGGTAGGAAAACATTCTGTGAGAGTGAATTAGTAAGTGTGTGAGAGTGATGGGTGTTATGCTGTATTTTAAACTGAATGTTTGTGTGTGTGTGTGTGTGATAGCATGGATGTGTAAGTGTGTGGGGGGGATAGCATGGCATAGGGAGGCTGTAATCATATTCCTATCATGCTCAGGTTCCAGCATGTACTGGCTGCTGGTAACCACACCTTTATTAAAAGTAAGTAACACACCAAAATTGGACAGAAAAATTTGATAACAATATTAATATATATATATATATATATATATATATATATATATATATATATATATGATTGCTAACAGCAATCCCACTCCTATCATGCCCAAGCAACCAGTACATGCTAGAACCTGGGCATGATAGGAGTGTGATTGCTGTTAATTATATATATATATATATATATATATATATATATATATATATATATATATATATATATATTGAATTTTTTTGTCTAATTTTGGTGTGTTACTTTTAATAAAAGTGTTTTTTTTTTTTTAAAGGTGTGGGAGGGGGGGTCATTTTTGGTTTCAGTCAAGTGAATGCTAAATTTTCAGGTCCAGAATTTTCATTTCGGTGCATCCCTATATATATATAAGTGGTAGGCCTACACCACATCAATGTTTGGCTTAGTATATAGTGATTTGGGTTATGCTGCATTATTGTCAATGTCTGGCTCAATGTATAGTGATAGGTGTTATGTTGTACCACGGTCAATGTGTGCCTCTGTATATAGTGATAGTTGTTATGCTGTACCACCGTCAGCGCGTGCCTCAGTATATAGTGATAGATGTTCTGCTGTACCACTGTCAATGTTTGCCTCAGTATATAAAGATAGCAGTTATGCTGTACCACCGTCAATGTTTGCCTCAGTATATAATGATAGCAGTTATGCTGTAACACCGTCAATGTCTGCCTCAGTATATAGTCACCAGAATCAGGAATCTGCACACACGCCACAGGAACTCAGGTGCTTAGCTGTGCCAGGTCCCCAGTAAATCAAAATAGAAAAAGGCTCCAGGCACTCAAGGGTTCCAGCTCAGGCAGGTTTATTGAAGGAGAAGGACAACAACGTTTTGACCTCACAATGAGGTGTTTATCAAATTGGTATATAGTGATAGGTGTTATGTTGTACCACTGTCAATGTCTGCCTTAGTAAATAATGCTAACAGTTATGCTGTAAACCTGTCAATGTTTGCCTAACGATAGAAGCTATGCAGTTTTAAAGTGTGTGTGTGTGTGTGTGTGTGTGTGTGTGTGTGTGTGTGTGTGTGTGTGTGTGTGTGTACTCTAGGTACGCCCCTGCGGACAACAGTTTTTCCCAATTTTTTTTTTTTATCCTTTATGCGGCCTGGAGCCTCCGCTCGTGATTCGCTCATAATTTACTTATGCAGTGAGAATTTCACCTTTAAAAAAACATCACAGTAAGTAATACTGTTGTGTAACTAATACTACATTATCACACTATAATGTAGCGTTATTAACCATGAGCAAGCTGTACCAAAAATATAGAATAACAATTTAAATTTAACATTTGCAGAAGCATATTGTGCGCACAAAATTTTTTGCACAAGATAAATTTTCTGCGCACACTGCCTAAGAAAAATTTGAGGGAACATTGCTCCCTATAGGTAATAACAGCGATGTATAGTGAATTTACAATCACTGTATGTTATATACCATGATAACTTGTGACCTTTTAGACTTACTATGGTCTTTTGCACACGCATAGTACGCAAAATGTTTTGTAGAATATAAATGCACTATATCCAACAAGTGGTCCCTTTCTCACATAAACATAATGGGGACCAATGTAGAACTAGAATGTACCAAGTGTGAACCCTGTATCCATCAGCACATTCCTAAAAACTACATACCGTATTTGCTCGATTATAAGACGACCCTGATTATAAGACGACCCCCCAAAATCTGAATATTAACTTAGGAAAAAAAGAAAAAGCCTGAATATAAGACGACCCCAAAGGAAAAAAGTTTTACCAGTAAATGTTAATTCATGTAAACTATTTTTTTTAATAAAAGCTATGATTGAGAAAAAGATTTTTTTTGTTTTTATTTCTTGTATTTTCCAACCTGTCCCCCAGTTACACACATCTGCCCCCAGGCTTGCCACTCCAATATGGCACTGTGGCCCATGATATGCCTTTTAACCCTCTATATGCCACTGTGCTCCATGGTATGCCTTTTGACCCCCTATGTGCCACTCTGCCTCCAGAAATGCCTTATACCCCTATATCCCATTCTGGCATTTAGGGGGTTAAAATGCATATTATGGGGCAGAGTGGCATATAGGGAGGTATAAGGCATTTCAGGAGGCAGAGTGGCATTAAGGGAGTTAAAAGGCATTGTATAGAGCACTCTGCCTCCAGAAATGCCTTATACCCCTATATGCCACTCTGCCATTTAGGGGGTTAAAAGGCATATTATGGGGCAGAGTGGCATATAGGGAGGTATAAGGCATTTCAGGAGGCAGAGTGCTCTATTAAATGCCCCCTTAACGCCACTCCAGAAATGACCTATGCCCCCATTTAACACACACACACACACACCCTATACCCCATTTAACTAACTAACACACACACACACACACCCTATACCCCCATTTAACTAACACACACACTCTCTCTCTCTCACCCCCCCTCTCTCACCCCCCTTCCCCCGCTCTCTTACCCCCCTCTCTCACCCCCCTTCCCCCGCTCTCCCCCCCTCTCTTACCGGGGCAGCGGGTTGACGTCGCCTTCTGCTGCAGCCGGAAGGAGGTGTGGCTAGCAGCGGGGGTTTGTCTGCGTCCGTCGCGTATACTTTCCCCGGCTGTCAGAGATCTGAGTTCCCCGCACCGGAGCGGGGAACTCTGATCTCTGACAGTCAAGGAAGGTCTATGCGACGGACGCAGACAACCCCCGCTGCTAGCCACACCTCCTTCCGGCTGCAGCGGACGTTGTCTACGCGGATCGCGTAGACGTCAACCCGCTGCCCCGGCAACACTGCAGGAAGCACCGGTAAGTGTGTGTATGATGGGGGGGGGGGTCGGGTGAGACAGGAGGATCCAGGTCCCCTGCAGCGGTGCGGGGGATCTGGATCTTAGTCTCCTAATCAGACCTCTATTTGAGGTCTGATTAGAAGACGACCCCGATTAGAAGACGAGGGGTATTTTTCAGAGCATTTGCTCTGAAAAAAACCTCGTCTTATAATCGAGCAAATACGGTATATATGCAAATAAAATCTACAATATAAAAAACATTTAGTTTTATCAGAGGCAAAACAATTCTCTATGACTCAAACCCTTATCTTTAACGTAACCAAATAAGTCAACGAATCCTTGAAGATTAAAGAATTTGAAGCTAGATAGAAAGCAGTTACTGGTTACTGCAACCTATTACTCTTTCTTTATTAATAGCTGGGTTAGTTATTAAAACAAACGTGGACACTGTCTAACGAAAACACAAAACAATAAATGCATTTAAACTGAAGAGAAAAGGAGAGAGATGGTGAGAAAGGGGAGACATAATAAGTGGGAGAGATAATGAGGAAGGGGGCATAGGGAGAAAGGGAGAGACAAAGATAAATGGAAGAAATTAGATAAACAAAAAGATAAGAGATAATGATAAAGAGGTGTCAAAGAAAAAGGGGGATAAAAGAAAAGGAAGAGGTAGGGGGAAAAAAGAGCTAAAGAGAAATGCGTGGGGATAGAGAAAAGGGTAAGGTAAAGAGAAAGGAGGAGAGAAAGAAAGGGGAGCAAAAGAGAAATGGTGGGACAGCTATGAAGGAGAGAAAAGAGATAAAATGGAGAAATAAAGAGAATGGGGAGAGAGACAGAAGAGGAGAGATAGAAAAGTGACAGGAAGATAAAGAGAACAAGGAGATAAAAGCTTAAAGGAGAGATAGAGGACAAGAGATCATAAGAAGAGGAACGAGAGAGAGACAGACAGAGAGAGCAAGGGTGGAAATAAAAAGAAAAGAGATAAAGAGAAGGGAGGATCACACAAAGAGTGAACAGAAAGGGGAGAGATTAAGAAAATCTGAAGAGGGATAGACAGACAGGAGAGGCATGGAGACAAAGACAAAGAGGAGGACAGATAAAGAGAAAGGTGGGGGGATAAAGAGAACAAAAAGAGATCAAAAGGAAAGGGGATAAATAAAAATGGGAGAAAAGGGAGAAATATAAAATGGAAAGAGAATAGGAGAGATAATGAGATACGGTATGGGTACAGTACGGGTAGAGAGTGTGTGTGTTTTGAAAGTCTTTATGTTAGAGCACCAATGTATAAGTGCAAGCAAGTTTGTGGATGCAAAGGCAAGTGTAAGCAAGGATGTTTATGTGCAAGGACAGGTATGAATGTGTGTTTGTATGGGCATGCATTTGTAAGGGTAAAATGCATGTGTGTATTTTGACAGTCTACCCATTACTGTTACGGCCTAAAGCATATAGAGTGAAAAAAGGGTGCACATTAGCCAGAGTAAGAGGAGACCTGAGACAAGACCACTGTGGGAGCAATCTGAGTGGTGGCTAAATCCGGTAGATGCAATCTGTGCAAATCCAGTGTGTGTGTAATCTGGGTGCTTGCACAAATTCCGTGGGTGCAGTGTGGATACTGGGTAAATCCTTAGCCTGTGTGCAATCTGGGTGCTGGGCACGTTCTTATGTACACATTACATGGTTAAAATGGGATGTCTAAAGCAGATAGACTTGATTGCATATGTCGCAGAGGTTGTTAATTTATAAATGCTTTGCAAATACATATGCATGTGTATGTAGGTACAATATGCATGTATGTCACTCCTGTGTTCCTATGGCATCTTGTGTTAGCTAATCTAAGTTTAAGTTTTAAAAGCTAATTGATCAGTGAGCAAAGGAATGGAAACTACAATTTTATTTCCCATGAGGATAACTCCAAAGTTGGTGCAAGAAGCCGGAGTACAGTGCAACTTCTATCAAAGCTTTGTACACTTCAATAGGGCTTGCTGAGAGGCCATGGGTTCCTGCTAGTCTTGCTATCATTGGTTAGAACCCTTTGTAGTTACAATAGGGACATGTTTATGGGCCCTGACAACACAAAATTAAGCCATAACTAAATTATATTTTATGAGCTCATGGGGCTCATATTAAATTAGTTTGTGTTAAAGAGAGTAGAAAAAACAAATACATTGTTTGACAAGAACCGCCTTCTTATTAAGGTAGGTATTTCAGCTACTATGGGGACATGGGTACAACTTTGACCATAGAAAGGAAAGGAATGATGTTATGTTATCAATACTCCCATACTTAGACTTAGGGAAACAATGGTTTAATGGCAGTGCATAGAATTCTTTATTTATAACAATAAAGTATACAGAGCAAATTCCAAATTCAAACCAGTAAAAAACAAAATCAGGACATAAAATGTTTAAACAAATATATACATATCACACTATATAAAAGGTTTTTTTTTTCAATAATTTCTTTTGGCCTGGTGTACATCATTTAAACATTATCAGTAAAAATGGTCATATTTAGGTTACCTGCACAGTTGCTGTAAACATTTTTCAAGTGCCATTGGTCAATTGGTCATGTACACATGTTTTTATGTATATATATATATATATATATATATATATATATATATATATATATATATATATATATATATATATATATATATATATATATATACAATAACTGTCAGTCGAGTGACTATTTTAGATGTGCTAGGATACATAGCTATGATATTAAACATCATTTATGTTTTGGTACTGTAAACCATATTAATAAAAATAAATGTAATCAATAGTAAAACGTTTTGTGCTATTTTGATTTACATTTTTATGCAAGTTGCATAATACAAAATGAAACCATGTTTTAATCTTGGGAAAGTACAAAAACTATGTTAAAATATATATATATTTTTAATTAAAATATATCTGTATTGTATTTTAAGTAAACATAACCAAATGTATTTATGTATCCAGAATATGCAAGCTCCTTCATTCACATTCAATGCTATATATACACAAAATATTTTGATTGTTAATTTCACTTTAGAAGGAAACTGTTCCATTTGCATAACATCCTGTACCCTTCCCGTTAATGTACATATAGTTACTTCCATATTACTATTAATGATTTTTCGATTCACAATCTATTAGACATAATTTTCAGGTCTCCAATGATTTCAAAATTTGTAACACTTCCTTTTTGTAGCATTGCTAAAAAAAAAAAAAAAAAAATAAAAAAAAATGTATGATAAATACATTTTAACATGTCATTTTTAGACCTAAAGATATAATTTACTTTTATTAGTAAACAATCAGGTTTATGTATCTATAAAGACAACCAAATAAATGTTCCTGGTTAAGGTCGACCAAGCCATGAGCTGAGCCTCAGCAGAACCCAACCCCAGGCAGTTTTAACCTTAACAAAAAATCTTGGACACTTGCAAGGACCAAAGCTCTTAAGAATGGAGGCGTTTGAGAAAGATTAGGACTAGTCAATAGTTAGCCCAGGTTGCATTCTACTAGCATATTCCTCTGCAGTTCACTATGTTCCAGATCGAGTGAGTTAACAATAACAACGAATACATTTTGAGACTCTAACGTACCAAGACAAATCACAGCCCGAAAAGTCACATTGCACCAATGTTTATGCAACAATTCCCATACCTTGGCTGAGCAAAATACTTGAAATAGCACTGTTAGATTAAACAACTCAGTCCCTTTCCACTTCCTGATTAACTGAATGCTTTCCAGTGAAATCCACCGGGAGGATGCAGAGAACGAAAACGAACTGTACTTCCGCAGTCCTTCTCAATGACAATACATTTTATATACACCGGGTTTAAAACGTAAAACTTTCTAAAGACAATATATTTGATATATACCATGTTTTATACAGTAAACAGTCAGAAAGATAACACATGTACGCCGGAGTCTAAAGTTTTTTCATACATATTCCTTTTTAAGAGTACTGGCCATTATATTATGTCACTTTGTACTAGGTGCATCTGAAGTAGGCAACTTTTATCAAAGGCTGCCAGAGCAGGATGAAAATTGTAATCTATAAGAGGAGTAAGACCACTGGTTGCAAGTGATTGACAAGTAGAGGTAGGTACAAGAGAAACCCCAATTTTACCTGCAATTATGGTATAATCAACCATTGAAACCTATAAAACTGCACAAAAGAAATAAAAATCTAATTAAAAATTGAATTTTGTATTCAATGTCCACAAAAATATAGGTTGATATTATGGCTGTGGTTTGTACAGGTAAGAACTCTCTGACCATCATGTTTCTAGTTTTTAGTATAATATCCGTAGCTCGAATCTATTTTGGAGCGATGGAGATTCAATTTATATAATTTATAAATTTTCTTTTTAGATGTTACCAAGTAATGCTACATGAAGTTAGTAAAAGCAATACTAAGTAAACTTTGCATTTTATGTAAATTAATATGACTATTCTTTTTAGCTTGGGATACTTATAATGTATCTTGCAGGGTAGCAGTGATTTTATTACAGCCCTAAGAAATATATATGTTCATGTGCACCACAAATATTTTTAGAAACCTTCAGACTGTAAACTAGGCTAGTTTATCTTATTGAACGGTCAGTTAAGTTGTATGTCATACTATACATGTTGATGCATTGTATCAAGTGATCGGTGATAAATATACATCATAATTATAGTAACCACCCTTGGGAAAAAAAATGTCACTCCAACACATCAGGAGTAATATATTCAGTGGTTACAATCTTCAAAAAACACACAAACTTATATAACATATAACGCTTGCCAAAGAAACATCTCTGCACTGCAGGGATCATATATAAGATGGCCAATTGGGCCTTGTGCAGAGACTGTGTTATGTCTGATATTCCTGGTTGAATGCATGCGAGTCACTTAGGTGCATATTTAAATAATGACAAGTCAAGTTTGCTGTAAAGACTGATATTAGAGCAATTACATATAATCATCACAGTGGGCTATGAAAGTTAATATTTCAACAGTCTCGGCTCATTTAGAAAAGTTCCCAGGTATGGTTACTACATGCTAGAAAATAACCTCTTGTTATGGCTTGTAACTGCTTATTTAATGGTCTCATGAATATTAGTCACATTACAAGGCACATTTTCAACTGACCCTGATGAGGTGCTTTGGAAAAACAAAATGGCTGCCCACAAATATTTGTTATGTACGTGTAACCTCACTGAGCACCCAGCCAGAGCCGCTTTTTTTGGTAATTTGAAAGATTTAGTAAATGCAGCCAAAAGTTTGTCACTTCCCTCATATTTAGAAACCGAATTGTCAATCTTGGTAAGAAGAGTAAATGATTAGCGCATGCTTTGCCTTCCATCAAAGACAGAAACATTTATTCATTTTACCTATAGCATTTTTTTTTACTGCTAATTCATAAAAACCAAATAACAATTGGAGATGTATAATGGTTATTGTAGGGTGACCTTTAACCAGGATGCTTATCAAAATGCATCACAAAGAACTAGGTTCACTAACTCAGACATACCACATACATTTGCCACATGTGTAGCAAGTGAAAGTACAGTAGGTTCATACTACTTGGGTGCTTTTTGGAACTTGTTGAACCTATTAATTTATAAAGACCAAATGCAACCAAAGGGAAATCTGAAGGATCAAACAAACCCAAAAATGCTACTTATGATGGACAACCACAAAAAAATTAAGACAAATTAATTTATGGCATTTGCCTTTGATATTACCACCAATGCAAGTAAATAAAAACTACTGTTTACATATTATTGTGCCACCAAAATAAGGGGAAAACGATATTCTAATTTATAGAACATCTACATTTAAGTGTCTCCAATTTGATCTATTCAATATTTAATTAGTTGAGTTCTCCAAAAGTGCTACAGAGATATAAAATGAGGAGAGAAAAGGTGAGATTTTAGCCTCATGTAGCGAGTTTAAACAAATAGCAAATTCATAAAATTATCCAAAATGAACTGACAAATGCGGATATTTTAACAGGACGTCTCTGCGTGAACAATAATGACTTTTGCAAATGACATAAGCATGGCCAACTGTGCAGTTTTGTGTATACCTGTGTATAATGCATCTATTATATGCGATTCTAGTTCAGCAGAGAGAAACATGGGATCTATATATATATCTTTTAAATCCGGAGGCAATGGTAGGAAGTGACTCACAGAAGTTAGACCATTAATGAATATATATATCCACAGTATGTGTACAATGAAATAACAAACACATAATTCACTCCACATTATGAAGTTTGAAAATGAGATTTGTGTTATTTTCTTCCTCCTCCTTGCCGCCTCTACTGATACCAGTAAGTTTGAGTAGGAAATGTACTTGAGCCTTCGCATGCTCTGTAGTACTGTCAATTAATTCAAGGTCAGCTGATTTAACCCCTTAAGGACAATGGGCGGTCCCTAAACCCATTGAAAACAATGCTTTGTCATTAAGGGGTTAAAATGAAAATGATTCATTGTACATGAAAATAGAACTGAGTACCAAAGGAAAGTGAAATGCTATTTAGCACAATGATCAGAACTAGTAGCATTCGGTTGGCTACGTATATCCCTAGAATTTGCAAATTATCTAAGATTCCCAAGCAGCCAATACATAGTTCCTGATTCTTGACTTATCTATGAGTTTCTCAATGTCAGATCTCTAGTAACGTGAAGGCCATCTTTTAGAAACTGGCACTTTCTGTATCAGTAGATTTGTTTGGCACAATTTTATGCAAATTTGTTGTTGATAAATACAAAAACAATGTGAAACAGGAAAAAATACAAGTGGGCTACTAGATTTGTTATAAATATGATTATTTCAGTGTACATGGTTTCGGTGAAAATGAACAGGATGTTATAACAGTTTCTTATGAAGCACAAGTTAGCAATTGTTACTACTGCCATATACCAAAATGATTAATTATGCAATGACATCAGGTTCAGAATAAAGATTTTAAGATCATAATTTCTACTATAGTATATGGTTGCAATAAATAATTTAATTTTGTATATAAATACAGACCACTTATGATATATAAGGCAAAACTGTAGAACTGGTAAATGCTGCATAATTAATGTATATTATAAATGCATTTAGAACTATGCAACTAAAAATTCATATCACCGTGGAGATTCAATGCGGCTGATGGTGCATAGGCCATGTTTTTTTCTCATTTTGGTCATATATTCCATATTGTATTAATTTATTCCTACTTGCCCCAATCTTTAGCCACCAGAGAACTCACAACTCGACCTAAGTGGTACTTATCATAATACTTTATGTACAGAAATGTGTGTCCATTATAAAAAATATATATTTATACGTGAATTAAAAAAAAATTATACATGTATATTCTGACTTTATTGTGCTATCTCTGTCAGAATGTTCAATTGCTGGATGATCCAGAAACATAGTCTGACGTGTTGTGAAAAGAACCTTTGTACTTCTGTCAATGGACTTCATTCTTAAGCTGAGCCATCATTCATACCAAGAGACAAAATTCCTGAAGCAGAGGGAGTTGGGAGTGTTTCATGAGACCACAGTTTATATTTTCCACCAGTCTGTGTCCTGCTCAAAATCTTGTGTAAATCTGAGGTCGTAGAGCAATGCTGATAGCTAGCAGGGTCATTCAGGCATCTTCACAATTTTATTTTGTAACCAAAAAAGGAAACAAAACCAGTCTATAGATCCAGTGAACCTATGTTTTGTTTCTAACTCTGACAGGAAAAAGGCCATTGATGGAAAACAAGCTTTTGGTGGATAATCGAGTCACCAGCTATCAAAATGTACCAAGGTCTTCTTTATCAGTCAAGGCAAAGAGAATATGCATGAAAACAATCCAGCGTTGTACAGACTCTTGAGTAAGTAGTGTTTTGGTTGCTGGAACAAATTCATTAATTTCTATAGGACTGAAGGATCCAAAGGGAATCTTGCTTCAAATGAGAGAACGTTTGCTATGGACAGCCCCAGCAATGAAGCAAACATAGCACTGCTACCTGTAGGAGAAGCAAAACACATACGTAAGAGAAGTCAATGCATGTTCCACTCTAAAGTCATTGTAAAAATGTAAAGCTCTGAGATACACAATTATGTGATAATATTTTAAAATATATAGATCTATCTAGATCTATCTATCGTTCATAAAAAGCAGAATGAAGATACTGAATTTGCAATTCTGATGAATTCAGCAGACTTGATTATGGGAATGTTTTCAGGTGAGACAGCCTTTCATTGTATCTTTTTGAATCCCTCCTTCAGATTGTGTTTGGCCTCTATGTCCTACACATTTTAATGTTGGAGCTCTAAGTATTGCAATAGCCATACAAGGGACTACCAGTCAGTTTGGAATCATTCACAACAAGAATATTTAAAAGTTCCTAATGACAGATATTACTAAATGTTTTTGGAAATCACCATATTAAGAAAGAATAAGCATAAGTGAAATATTTATACAATGTAATAAAAACGTAACAAAAACAGGATTTGAAATCCCACTAAAAGTGTAGACTAACATGCAGGGCCATTTGCCCTTTTGTACATGCATATTTATGCTATTTGTACATGCATTTTTTCACATGTTCTGTAAAAAGTGACTAAAACTAAAATGCTAATAAAAAAAGTGTATCAATCATTTTGGCAGAAAAATAAAGATGGATTTTATTAATCACACTCTTCGCACATTAAAAATGAATGTCTCAATGAATAGTGCTCTATCTCCTCTACTAACCTTATTTTACACATTGTTTTTGTTTAACTGCTTAATTGAAAGAGCTCCAGTTAAAATAAATTCAAGTGGATCATAATGAGTAAACTTTCCATGGATTTTTGGATTTCTGAGGTAAAAAAAATAAACAAAGTGCAAAGTTTATATATAAATCTGCTTACCAGATCATAAAAATGCAACTTCAAGGAGACATCTATATTACAGTGAGTGTTTTTTCTCTTTGTTGTAACATGCTGCAAAACAGAATGACTTGTGTATAGTAAATGAAATTTTACAATTAATATTTATGTTTTGTAATTAAATAACAAATTTAGACAAGGAATTCAGTATTTTTTTTTTAAAAAAATATACTATAAAATCTAAACTGTATTAGTTATTGCATTATAATAGCCTCTATTCAAAGAGAGAGAAGTAGCCAATAGAAATGAATGTGTAATACAGTTTTATTTAACAGACTATTCCCCTAAATAGGTTTTCTTTTAATGCATGTTGGAGGCCATTTTGCATTGACTCCGCTGCATTTTACTGCAAACTGGAACATGCATTCTTTAGTAGCTGCAGTAAGACAATGAGTTAAGTGGGTACATTTTCTTTGGATAGTTGTGCCAAAAAGATCACATACCATGTATTATCGTCTTTAGATACATATGGAGTTCCAGACACTTCCGTTTCTGTTTGGGCAACTCTGTGCTTAACCTGTACACCAAATGAACACAGCCTTTTTATTTTTACACTCATTCCATCAATTAAGAAAGAAAACCTGTAATAATCACACTATTGCAAAGCAGTATCACGTATTTTAGATTACATATTAAAAGAACACTTACGGAGTCTAGAGAATTTCAATCTAATCTTTACAAGCTTTCTATGGTTAAGCACACATTTAATTATTTGAGATATAAAAGAAAATGGAAGAGAATCAGTGCGAATTCCCCTTCACAGAAAATTCTAAATACAAAAAAACAAAGAAATGTGACTCATGTGAACAAAAACACGTTTTTATACAATTATTGGGACATACCAAATTACCAAAATTAACAGTAAATTTTATTATGCTTCGCAACCTGTAATGGCTAGTAATGGATATGAATTGAACTTGCTTGTCTTGGCCAGATATTGACATGCATGTAGGAAAAATTAAAAACACACAATGTAGATGCAATTCCAATCTACGGGAAACATTTGTGAAAAACCTACACGTCTGTGAATATTTTATTTGATACTATTCTGGTCTGATAGGTTCATTAAGAGGAATGTAAATGATATGGTACAGAGGGTTATCTGCTTTACCCACAACTCAAGCATACTTGGGCACGCTGCCACATATTTCTTGAAATGCAGACGCTACCTAGGATTGTAAATTATTATCTTTATAACTTTATGCTGGCCAGCCTCCCTACCACTCCTCCGAGAGATATGCAGAACAAAGAAAGTGCTGTGCACAGTATAACATAGCATACCTTCCATAAACACAGAGCTCCTAATAGAAATCCGAAAATTAAGCAGCCCAGGGCAATGGATGCTGTTTTTGTCCAGTGTAATGATGTATTGCTGCTAGGCTCTTTTCTGTCTGACGAAACTGTAAAACAAGGGTACATTTACCAATATTGCCATTATAACCAATAACACTATTTACAATCATTCATGAAATGCTTTCTATACTTTGATATACAGCATAAATGATTAAAAAAGCTTTCTAAGGCAACACAATTCTTGGCACTTACCGCAATGAGCAGCAAGCCTATAGTTTTATTAAGCAATAGAATAGAACCGGCCTTGACTCCACAATGCAGTAGGCAATTTGGCTTTTCAAATAAATTCTCCTAGAGCTAAAGGGCTAATTTAAACTAGACGGTCAGGGGCTTAGATGCAATGATATTAACTTTTACTTTACTGAGAGAGTGGTATATATTTAATATAACAACGTCCCAGTAGAAGTGGCAAAAGGTTAACAGAGTAAGAATTTAAACATGCATATAGCTACCCTGAATCCAAGACAAATACTTTGATGGCAGAACCAACTGGCCCATCTATCTACCATTATTCCTGCTGTAAAGGCTCAGGTCTTAATAAGGCAGGAATAATGGTAGACAGATGGGCCAATTGGTTCTGCCATCAAAGTATTTGTTTCTAGGACTACCTATAGTCATTTACTAGCAAGATAATATATAATAATGTAATAGTGCATTATTGTACATATACCGGTAATTATTTTAGTACAAAATGCTATGGGAGAGACTACATGTTGCTTTTGGAAGAAATATTTTGTTTATTAGTAAATACAGACATGTAGAGGCTGTGAAAGATTACCCTTGGAAGCTCAATGGGTTTTGATGGGCAACTTGTAATGTTTAACTGCTAATGAGTTCACAGATTTGGATAAGAAATAACATATTTCAAACAAATTAGCAAGTGCAACTGACATTTATTTATGAGAGGTGTAAATCCTGCCAAACAATTCTGAATTACATAGTTCAAGAATCACTATTTTTTTTTCATGTGATCATCCAGAATCAGTTGTCACGCTGGCTTATGAAAAAATATTACATGTTCTCACACTTGTGCAATTCAAACCATTCTGTTGTTTACTGAAGAAATAAACACATCTCAAGAAACTAGAATGTTGATTATTGCAGATTGTCAATAACGCATAACCTTTCTTGAAACTGTGCAGAACCCTGCGCCAGTAATATGGAATGCTGCAAAAAGCTATTACTCACGCAAATCAAGTCTAAACTGGACATGTGCCATACAATAGGAGAACTTTATTGTCAAGGAATTCACTCTTTAAGTGCCATAGGCTTGAATGATGTCTTTTTAGGAAAAAAAATAATCTAATCTCTTGGTTACAACATGGCAGTTAAAATGATAAGAACAAGATCCGTTTTGGAATATATTTGGTTTGGATAATTCTACACTTCTCCCGACTGTCACCAATATTTATGGCTGTCTGAGCTTATTTGGCTTTGAGAAATACCATGAAAAATCATTTTTGTGTTGATAATTTTAACCTATTTTTTTTTGTTCAAGCTAGATCCAAGTTTGCCAATAAAATATTCACACGCCTAGTGAAAATTAGTATGACCGTTTCATCAGTGGGTGGCACTGGTGAAAACTGCAACTATAGTTTGGGAAATGACATGTCAGAGACTGGAAAGCGTATATAAGGAGATAATGAGAGAAAAAGAGAAAGGGAGAGAAAGGGAGAGAAAGCACAAATGACTATTTTGAGCATGGAACACTGAAATGTATTACAGAAATAGGCTGAAGAATGTAAATATTTGAATAGAGTGAGATAGATATAGAACACTGTACATTGAGATGTATAACATTAATATTCTTAGTATAAATATCATTAAATTCAAGTGTTTTAGGGGATCAGTTGCATACTTTCTGAACAGGTATTGTGTCAAGCAATGTACTAAACAAGGGTCTGGGATTTATAGACTTATGGAATTCTGACTACCGTTTGTCTCTGTAAATGTCTGATATATATTTTGATCACATTCTAATGTCTGGCTATCTCACGCCTAAACTTACACAAGCCAAGTACTGTATGTTGTACATTTGCTGCTGCTATTTAAGTCTCAGAGGTTGGCATTTATGAAAAACACACATTTTTGCCAATGTGGGCGTTTCATTAACAGGTCGCATAGATTGCAATAATGATACCAACAAATATTTAGGTCCAATTAGAAAACTGGGCCTGCCAAAACGCAGTGCCAAACATGTGCTTGGAGAAAGGTTAGGTCAAAGCGAAAGGCAAAATGTGTTATTTATTACCACAAGTTATGGAACTAATTCATAAAATGGCTTTTAAATTTGCAGCGATAAGTAATTTACGCAAGTATACTTACTAATTCTGCTGTTATTTGTGCGGGTGCTGGGGACATAAGGGAGCTCTCGATTTGTGCCATGACTCCTGTAATCTAAACAATAGGGAACATATGTGTAAGTGATCTGTCTGAAATATGTAGGAAGAGCACTGAAAAATATAACGTTATTGATGCCTAAACTTACCAGCGTCGGGATGGCTTGATGTGGGTAGAACACAGGTCTGATCATAGCCTGTGTTGTTGATTTCTTTGAACACTTCTATTGTTTGATTTACAATACTAAAAAATTTATTTGGAGGAACCTCCTCTTTATGCAGCGAATAGTCTTCTACAAAGTCCTAGTTAATGCAAAAAGAAAACACAAAAGTATTAACAGCCTAACCAAAATCATTTTCATTACTTTATCTAGAAGTATAGTATCAATACTTCCTGAAAGAACATTCGTTATGTATCGCATTGGAAATACCCTATGACAAACTTGTATCTGGTCATCAAAAACGCATAGGGATAGTTTAAGAAATCACTAAAAACTACAATACTAATTATTATGACTAACTTATTCACATAATAAGGGGTTGCAATTTGCTTGGGTGCCATGCCGCTTATGTAAAGTACAGGTTGGCACCCGTTATATTGCAACTTTCATCATTTTCAGTATTAAACCACAGGGAGGGTAAGTCACCTACAACTGCAGTGAAATTGTTTTTCACAAGGTTGTTGACTGCACAATGGAGACTGGTTAAAAAACATATTTGTGGGAAATCTGTTTTGAAAATATTTTTAGCTTCTTAAATTCTGGTGTAAAGTGGAATAATTTCTGCATGTAGCACTGCAAAGGTCATAGGGGGATATATTGTTGCCATTGGGTTATGTTCCTTTTCTTAACTTCACCACACAGCAAAGAATGTTGCACTTCTTCCAGCAATTAAGTCTTGGCCTGCAGCTACCTTTTGTACTCAGAGGGGGGCCTTTCATGTGCTGTAAAGCCTAATTCTGGTAAGTGTTACATTCCAATACAGTGGTTTATCCTAAATATTAGGATTATTACTATGACTACTATTTTATGTGTGGGGCACCGGTTACATGAGTAAGTGTTTTGATAATGAAGTGAATAAATCTACATTTTGATGCATCTAATATAGGTGCCCTTGTTCCTCAAGTGCTTCTGCTGGGTCACATTTTAAAGATGTCACTGATCCATGGCTGGTATTCATCTGTGTGACTGGCATTTAGTTTTAGGGGGGGTAGTATCCTCTCTGGCGCATAATGGCGGGGGCACAGATCACCCTATAAAGCATGCCACAGAATATTGATATATCGGGACAAACATGTTAACCAAGATCACTATCACTTGTTTTTCCACAGCGGCCTATGGAACAATATGTATTAAATTACCAGAGATGTTTTCTCCAGTTATGAAATTCACTCTAATTTGCATATATTAGTGAATTGTTTCAAATGTATTTTATGTGTTACACATGGATAAATGAGAGGTTATGCAGCAGTAACAGGAGTGATGTTGCCCAAGTAAGTAATCTGGCTGAACAATGGGAGGGCAGAGAGATCAGTGCAATTACAGACTTGCTAGTCCTTCTCACTATATACCACAAATTGGCCCTAAAATCTCCTACTACAAAACAAACATACATCAGGGAAGTCAGGAGATTAAAATACATTCACTGGGCAATTAAATGTTCAAGCTTAAGAATTTTAACCCTCCAACAATTACAGTAGATGCTGTCTTTCTAACTTGAGTAAAGTAATTACACCTTATGTTTCTTTGAATTTTAAAGGCATTACTGAAGATATGGAGTTATCTGTAATTGTTTCTGGGTGAGTTTATCTGTGAGGGTTAATCAAAATCAAAACTTCCTAAGCATTTGGGTTGGAATATCCTGCCTACATCACTTTAAAAACACACAAAGTTTGATACTTTACCATTTGGTCACTAAGTTGGACACAATCTCGGATTCCTTGGAATATCAAAGAAAGATTATTTAAGATTAAATAATTTTGTGATGAACTGGAAAATTTGGTTGAAAGCACATCGAGGCGGAAAGAGAATTCATTCAGCATCAGGTATAACCAGCAGTGTTTGGGCTGAAACATAGAAAGAAAAAGACGCAACAATTACCCACCATGTTGAACAGTTTCTGAATCACACATTGATATGTAAATTGTATGTGACGGGACTATTTTGATACAAAACATTCACAAAAGGCAGATAGAAGAATCATTTTATATTTATTTTAATGCATTATGTCAGAAAAAAATCTCAAATTATAGCGCAACACAATTACCATCTGGCTTTTTCTGAAAGTTAACACAGATGTTTATTTTTTCCCATACAAAATTATTTAATCCTGACCGGATGTTCTTGCATGAGGAAGAGGCACTGTCTTTGGAGAATTATTATAAAGGAGGGAAAATGATTAGAACTTTGTTCTTTGACATTTGCCAAGGATTTTGAATAGAAAAGCCAAAAAGCTTTTCAAGTTTAACATTCAAAAAGGAATTGGACACTTAATACAAAGATCAGTCTTTTAGTGACCAAATATGATAGGTTGATTCTGTTGTAGCAGCATTAAATTCTAGGGAACCAAGCAAATAATTATTTGGGGTTATGCTATCATGCTTGGTATTTCCCATACTAATTACAGCAGAATTTTATATTAACTAGTGTTGCACCGAAAACTAAATAACATTTCACACATTAGAATCAGTTGAAATCATGGCAAGAGAACATATACATTGTGACTAGTTTCTAGTTGTAAAGCACCAAATAGGCAGGGTAATGGTGTTGCCCTTGGGATTTGCCAATTCATAAATTTTAAATATATCATCATTAGTATCGTTATTATAATTTTCCAGCAAAACTAATTTTAATGGGTTAAAAATGATGTTTACAGCAAAAATCTTTAAAAGATTTGTGATTAGTGCAATGAAAGCAGACCCTTACGCAACACATGCACTACACATCAAGTCTATCCCAACGTCGAGTATTTCTGGTCACCACAAAATGAAACCAAACTGGGTTCACAGGTTCTCATGTATGCGTAGTAAACAAGGTTTCATACAAACGAGAACTGGCTTTTTATCACTTCCATTCCACTATTCAAACCTCATAGGTAGCATTTTTATGGTAAACAGTGTCCAACCTCTCTTTAAAATGCTTAACCTGGAAAACTTGTTGGTCAACTTTTTAATGCACCAATTAAAGTGGAATCCACAAACATTCCTATCTTTTTTCACCTGTAGCTTTAGGAATTTCAAAAGGTGACTTATACTGGCATTTATACTGGTTAAAATGAGTTTAACAAAAAACATGTCTTACAAGAGAATTTGCTTGAAACAATTGGTCTACACCCATTGGGAGGAAAATCTGTGATGTGTTTAAAAGCAATGTCGCATTAGCACATGATTCTAGAAGTAATTTATTTAAGGTCCAGTCTTTAAGTGATTGCTTAGTGGATTTTTTTTAACTCAATAAAAGCAATAGTAAGAATTCTACTCATTTAGATCTTCACTGTCTATTCCAAATCCATGGGTGTGGAGAGAAAACAGCCCTTTGAACTGAAATAAAATTTGAGTGGGTTGGATAGAACCATAATCTGTATGGAACCATAATCTTTAAATCCCTTTGCAAACCTGTAGACTGTACAGCAGAATTAATCTTTTCAGACTATGCTCTGTAGTGCCAACACGAAACATAATGGCAATGTCCTCATCAATCTTATTTAACGTGTAATGAGAGGAGTTGAATTAAAGCTCATAATTACTGGGATCTACAAGACTCCCTTAAAATATGAATTTCTGTAACTCACAAAGAATAAGCCTTATTTTCTGCAGTATCTACAGAATATATATATATATATATATATATATATATATATATATATATATATATATATATATATATATGTCAAACAAGTCTACGCACAAGATTTTTCTCAAACATTCAATTTCTCAAGCTTTCAATTACTGTACAAGATGTCAAAAAATCACTAACTGAAAAACTGCCCCTTGATATTCTTACTGGTAAATATGAAATTATTTTCTTACCATATCCTCACTTAGTGGAACATATTTCAGGGTCATATTGTAATCATTTGGAAGATTTCCAACCTATGATGAAACAAAAAGAAAATAGTTATTACAAATAATTTAGCTAATGCTACCAATGCCACTTACAAAGCTACCTCAAGTGACAGTCATGGTGCACGGATCAGCATCTGGTTCATACAGATCATGTGAATAATGTGGTTTATTATACAATTCAATATCACCACATTTATGTTTTATAAATGGTTTAAAACATTTACAATATAAACACTGCAACATATCTGGATAAATATATTATATCATCATAAGATAACATGAAAGACATTAGTATGGCAACACGTGTTTGAATTCTATGCTGCTGTAGCAAATGTGAATAATTGTATGTCTGTATCTTGCTGGGCCACTTCAGCATGTATGAAATGCTGCATAAGGATTCATTCCACAGGGAAACAAATGGTTATGTGTAAAAAAAAAACAAACAAAAACACCACCAAAATTGCACATATATATTGCTGGACTGGATATACTCCTAGTGCAATTGGGATAGTGGGAAATAAAAACATAATGACAGAGAGACTTTATACAAACTATTAAATTTATGACACCCTGGAGTCTTCATTCTGGCTTTCTTGCTTTTTTCCACGTGCCTTGTCTGACAAATTAGAAAGTACTTTGGGGAAGAATGTAGACGGACCAGCATGTATCTAGTATTACTGGCCAAGAAGAGTGTGTTGAAGCCACATGGCCTAAAACTCTAGTCCTTAAAACTTCTATCACAACAGTAATTTTTTCTGAGTCACATAAAATTAACTTGGTATAGGTTTAACATGTGATTTTTTTTAAACATGAATCTAAATAACCTAAAATACTTATGCAGTCAAAGACTCTGAGACTGAGACAACTGGTGAGGAGGGCCCTGCTCAAACGAGCTTACAATCTAGAGTAGTATTTCTAGTCTTGAAGGGAATGGAAATCCAAATTTAAGAGACATCAGAAACATTTAAATATGTACACAATAAAATAGTGCACTTGTGTCATTCTAAATTCCAAGCTACTTATTTGATACACCAGCCCCCTCTAATTACCAGAGGTTTTATTCGATACAGCACTTGTCTGATTCTTACTATGATTCTTATGTGGCACATTCATTTAATATGATTTTGCAATGTTTAACAAAGAGTTGGTTTTTGGCCATCATCTTCAACCTAGCGTGAAATGACGCTGTTGGAAGAACAGTTAGTCAACACACTTCATTCATGATGGTTATAGAATGCAGCCAGATTTGAGGATTAAGGTCTTGGCTGCAAAACGTTCATTATGAATATATGTTTGCAACTCTACATGTCTGGACTATAATTTCAGAGGGAACAGGCCAAGCTTCCAAGAATGGATTCAAACAAATGGTTGCCAGTGCCATACCCTCTTACCCTATCTACAGTTATAAAGTAACCTGTCAATGTGCACAAGTCTTGTCATTGATTAATAAACCATATAGGTTATGCTTCCGTAACAGGCATTGCTTAGCTTGAACTCTGAGTCAATGAAGATTTTATTTCTGTTTTTAATGTAGGACTGTCACTTGTGTCATTATATATATATATATATATATATATATATATATATATATATATATATATAACTGGTTATAAAACGAAACCCAAGAAATAGATACTTAGAGGTATTCTTTATCTCGGACAGATGCCAGTGCAACTAAGGCTCTTACAAGTCCTGCAGAAAGTTCACTGACTATATTCAAATCTGGCAACAGGTCACTGAACTCAAGAAAAGCTAGACTCAAACTTGCAGCAAGTTTTCCCTGAGGTCAGATGCAAGGAGTCCTCAAAGACTTGGCTAAAGAGCCATATTCTTCAAAGCTTGACAATAGTGGAATTCATAGAGTGCTGTGCAGTTCAGGTCACCAGACCACTATGTGGCTTGCTCTGCAGCTCTTAGCTCCTGTCTCCCAAGTCATCATAAATAAATTATCATCTACAGTCCCTTTGTTATGCTCAGAAATGATGGGAAGGAATTTTAGAACTGCTAATAAGCATCTATCATTTTAAAACAGGTCTTTCTGTATCAACCCCATAGAGTATAACAATAACTAATAAGCTATATCAGTTTATTAAAAATATTTTGACATACAAAATGTTGTTATACAATGATCTGTTATGTTAGTGTTGACCATGTGCATTTTTATTTAAAATACCCAATGGATCTGCTGCACAATTAATTATTTATTTGCACATCAAGAACATCATTTTCAAGAATGCATTAAATATGATTTTGCATTCCTAAGTGAACGGTGTACTAAATCGAGCCTAAAGACAAGCAAGACCGAGTGACTAATTACATGCTCTAGGGGAAAGCTGAACTGCTACTAAAACTATAGGTTATAATAGATGTTAGAGGCTGAATTTCACAAAAAATATATAACTTGCTTCACTTTACAAAATAATTCTTAAAGCACCTGTTTTGTTTTTACAAAGACAAAAGAAAACAGTTACATGAGAAATAATGTAAAATGGTTTTGATCACAATGTAATTATAAGGTAAATCTGGTACATCCATTCTCCTAATAGTTATGAAAACCAGCATAATCATTTAAATTAGATTTTGTATTTATTTCGCTTTGAATGTAAACGTCCAACATATGTAAACTTGTTTTATTACTGATGGGAACTATTTCACTATTATATATGGTCAGAATATTTGACAAAAAAATAGTTGATACAAGTATTGTTTTTGCAGTTTTTTCCAAGGCCAACTTTAGTTTTTTGTCAAATCATCTTAATGTCACCTAACGAATTACATTTTAATGTTTACAGTCTGCGAGAAATGCCTAAATGCACAAGAGCACTTTTGTAAACCTGGCCCTTGCATCTTGGTCATATAAACGATGACATATGGTGGGTATTCCAGCAGATTTGTATATTGACAGAGATATAACGCAAATATAACACTAAAATATAATATGAAGCATAGTGACAGATCACCTGTAGGATGTTAAAAACATTTTTTTTTAACCTATTATAATAAAAACTAGATCTGTGCTTTAACGGAATTCTTCCAACCTTTAACACAAAAATTCAAATGACTCATACCGTGAGAGGTCAAGTGTGTTTTCTGTGTAATAAGGGATAAGACAAAACATGCCAATATCCTCGTAGACCATTTCTTCTTGAACGTACATCTTGATGTGAGGTGTTTAAACATATGGCTGCACTACATTCCATTAGAGATTTCTGTTCGCTCCAGACAGTATAAGCTGCTGGCCCCTCAGGACACAGCACCACGCTTCTGTCTTTTTCAGCAAATAACACACATCAGCCTTTTACATGTGTCCACAAGATATTCTGATGAACTTTGATACATATGTTTTTTTCCACCAGCAAAACACATTGAAAGGCATTCAAAAGATATCACAGCCAAGCCAAATAATGAGCATTTAAAATCCAACATTCATTTTCTTAATCAAATTGCTAGAAAATGTAAAAAAAAAGGCCTACCAATTTTTCAATGTCATTTACAGCATCAGTGACTGGATTTCCGCAAGGACTCCCAAAACAAATGAAATGTAGTTGAAGATAAATAAATGTGATAATCCAGGTCTGTATAAAAAAAAAATACAAGAATACTTAATACAAATGTATATGCAACATTATACATAAAACGCACATAAGTGGTGTTTCACAGATTAAGAGAAACATGGATTTTAAGGTATTTAGTGTTTCATCTATCCATCCTCTACTTGATGGTGTCAATATGGTTGTGACAATCCCCATCCTCATCTACAGAACCAACATCTACAGAGTTTCCATTTTTCATTCATCATATGACTGCTCAAGTTTAAAATAATTCACAATTATTTCACTGTTCCTAACAAGGTGCTCCTTGCACACGCACATATATACATATATATATATATATGTGTGTGTGTGTGTGTGTGTGTGTGTGTGTGTGTGTGTGTGTGTGTGTGTGTGTGTGTGTGTGTGTGTGTGTGTGTGTGTGTGGAATCGCTTTAATTTGTGGCCTTGTCATAATCTCTTAATTTCTGCAAATTATGTTAAAATGAGTCTAAAATATTTAATCCTTTTAAACCCGTATTAATTTACTCGACTTGTTCCTCCAGCATACTCTCAAATTACGGACATGAAAGGCAAGTGCCTTATCTTCAGATGGAATGTTTTACTGACGTCGAATACAGCTTCCAGCACTCTAGAACTAGTTTAGCGGGCGAAAAATATTTACTCCTCAGTCGTGCGTCCAGCTAATCAGTTGTTCCCAACTTTTTTTTTCAGGTGCACTAAGTAATGGAAGCACCCCTAAACCATACTACTACTGCGTCCAAAAAAATATGTAGCTATGTATGTATTACTAAAGCAAATAGAAACTCAATACATGCGTGGAAATTACAAAATGAAAGACAGGTTTGCCATAACTCAGCAAGTCATTGATGTTTAAGTGAAAAATCAAAATCAGTACATCATATGATTCCAATTTTAGCCATGATCAGGCCCAACCGCTGTTCACTGAGGTTTATATCCTTCTGTGGGGTAAGTAGGCTCCATTTAAAAGATTCAATGATTACAAAACAGATGCGCCTCATATTTGTGTAAGGTTTTCCCAAAAATCTGCATAGTAAAATAAAATGCAAACCTCATATCCAGTAACAGAATATTGCCACATGAATTTCGCAAAACAACCACATGCAAAACTCAATTTGTATTTGTTTTTTTTCCATTTATAAGGTATACACAACCTGGAGTAACAGCCAGAACAACTTACCTAATCGCAATGTTACTGTAACTAGATGCCTGACCTGTAGTTAGAAGTAGGAGACCCATAACCAGACAGCTTGTGTGAGTTTTATTTTATTTCAGAATGTACAAAAGTAAACTAAAATGAATATCAGTAAAAGAACAATGCAGAACACGATATTAGCAGATTTGGAGATGAATGCTAAACTCGTCTATGGTTGACTACACATCATGGGAATGCCCTGTTTTTTCCATGTTCTAGGCATGCACCTGATTAAAAGACAGGTCTACAATCCCTTTAATCTAAATAATAGCACTTGTAACTAATTTTCCTGCTTGCAAAGAACCTTATTTATCTATTTATATTTATATATCTTCTCTTTTTATATTTTTTAAGAAAATAAATGAATAAATAAAATAAGCAGTTTGAAGGTCTCTACTAGATATCATTTTGTACGTAGTATACTTTTTTTTTTTTTTTTTTTTTTTTTTTTTAAACACGGACATTTATTTTGTTCCATTGCCAGTAATTATTATTGCGTAATAATGGGCCACTGTGAAGAGTTTCCTTTCAAACCAAAGCACGAGTATTTTTTGATAACTGGGTCAGAATTGGGGTGAGCTCTAATATACACATAAATAATATTTAATACCACAATGAGCATTATACCAATGCTTATTGTATTTTTCAGTAATGTGCTAAAGACCCTTTAGAGCAGGAACAGTGGCTATCAAGGCATGGCTGTACTATGACTGTGGCTTAGGTAGTGATGGTAGTTTTGATTTCAAAAACAAAGGTATAGAGCAAATTATCCATGCCTCTGTTAGATAGAACAATGCACTGTATTAAAAAGAATGGTTTGTAAACTATACGATTTATTAGCTTTTACAATAGCCCAAGTTACAGACGTTTTAAACAGAGTTACTTCAATCCATTCACCGATTCCCAGGGCAGCTGATGAAGAAAGATATGGGATTTGTTACATGAAATGATCCAAGGCAGAACTGCCTATATAATTGAAGTCAGCTGGAACAAGTCATTACTGCAATTAATGTCACTGCTTCTCCAGTGGGCATACAATTTCCAGTGTACTTATTACGGTTACCACAAACCCGCACTTTTTTTTATCTAAATCTGGGTTTAATTCCTTTGGGTGGCCCTAGCACTTAATTTGCCACAATAAAACCGATTCAATTGCATTTACAGATTGGGTTTCGCTTTTGTGATGTGCCTTAAATACACTCAAGTGGTAAATATTTTTTGACTAATTGCAACAAACCTAAGCCTCGAAGGTTAAAGTTGTTTTATGGTGTCACACAAACCTGACAAGCGTTAAAAAACAGATACTTTGCTAACCATTTGCCTGAATTAACCTTTATTTTGATAAGCCCATCAAAAGATCCTAGCATATTTTTTTCAACAGCATATTTATGCATACATTTTTTATCACTTTGTTACTGGTTAGATTTCCTTGATTTTGTTTGTTTTCTTGTTTTAAAACAGGGGTTTTGCTCATTATTGCAGGATTATCAGAAGAAACTTAACACATAACCACAAGAATGTTAACACCACATGTGTACAGTTTAACAAAGATAACAATTTCCTTATTATGGTCTGCAAAGTATTTTCTCAGTGTTTCTAAAGTGTGGATTTCACGGTTTATTGAGTCAAATTTCCAAGTCATGGACATGTGGTGTTAATTATATATCTAGAGTCTTGAAGATATTAAATGCAAACTTAAGATTGCCAAGTATAAAAGGTTTGTCCGTGACTTCATTGTCTACTTGTCCTTGCAATGCAATAAACCAATTGTTTGTACAGGTATATCCTGAATTCACAAAAACTAAAGAAACTAGATCTTAAATGGTTAAATTATTTCAAACAAATTTTAAATGTCCACATTCTTTTAAACAAGCATTATTTGTTTTTTGTTAACTTTTATTCTAAGCATGTTAGACATTATTTAAAACAGGACACTGTGCAATTTTAGATTTGAATTTTTTTTAAAAAACTCTAGAAGACCAGAAACTGACAATTTTGTAATATGAGAACTTTAAAATTTTATGCAGGACTTGTTACATTTATTATTAAAAATCTGTTATAAATAAATGATAAAAATGATATCAAACTTATAACAGCTGTATAATTATGTGGCCCCCATAGCAAAGCAATAATAAAAATCATGCACTATGCAAACATTGAATATTAACTCAATAAGCCACCATACCCAGGAAAAGAATATTGGGAAAGGCTACTATAGTTCAAACTTTCCCTGAGCAGCAGGATGTTGCATAATGTGATTTGCAATGATTGAAATGCCAGTAAAAGTAATACTGACAAATCCAGGTCTATAGATTTCAGATGTTTCCCTTTAAATTGAAACGACAAACCATAAAGCCACTCAAGGGAGAAGACAGCTTTTCCTTGGAATCAGCATGTGTGGGAGTACAAGCAGATGAGCTGCCAATTCATTTCTCAAAGAATGCTTACTCCAGCTTGGCATCAGCAAGAGCCGATAGTATAAACCTTTTAAAATGGGCATAGCTGAAAGCATTTCTTGGTAACGCACCCAGCATAATATGGATAATGTGCCAATGCACCAGCTATGTTGAAAGTGGGTTGTCTTTGGCTCACTGCAGTTCTAAGCTTGTCACGTGTGGTTGTAGATCTGTAGGTACTGTGATAATGTTTCAGTTTGTTTTACATAGTGGGTTGGGATGCCCACAGTGACTTACAGAACGAATGCATACATTAGGTGAACAACTATAGTATAGTTAGACGACCAAAGAGAGAGGAGGAGTTGAATATGTGTCTTGACAGAGAATCAGCTTCAGGCACCTAAATCCTGTAGAACGTATACATTTTGCAGGACTAGAAAATAATTGCCTGGATATTCTCACATAATCCCTACCAGTATTTGGCAGGAAAGTGATGCAACTGGGGATACGGTTGCAAGAGTAAGATTGATGTGAGGGACACTCAGTAGGAAATACCACTATGGCAGTAAAACCAGCCTATTTGCCTAACATAAGTAATAGGATAGACAAAGGATTTTGACAAGGCAGATGTTTTTTATTTTTAAATCTGATATATCTTATTTCAGAAGTTGAAAATCTAAAGTTCCATTATCCTGAATGCCAAACAAAGGTAGGGTGGTAAAGCACAGAGACACAGAGACATCATCTTGCAGTCTATCTGCTATGAACTAAAAACCTCAATTTCTAAATTGCTATGAACTAAAAAACATGTAATTTCATATTTGTATTTACTGTTCTGATTATTACCATTATTGATATTCCACATATTCCATACTATATGACACAAAAGTTTGTCTTATGACATACAAGACTTATGGATGGATCTCCTCAAGCTTACAATCTAGAGGCTTAATGAAGGATTGATTGGAATCATGTTGGAAAAGTAAGCCTTGTAACAGACGCATGTTTTTTTCTCAAATTCACTGCAACAAGAGGAGACTTTAGCTGGACAGGAATGTGGAAACTTGCAGGGAAGCAAAGGGGGATCTTCTTAAAGAGGACATGTAAAATGTAAAGAGAAAAATAAGCGAGAGCTAATGTATAATATATAATAAGGATATTACATTCATGCTATAGCTTCCCTTGCACCTGATGTCGTAGAACTGTAAGTATGACTCCCACGTACAGACAAAGAGGTCACACACCAAGGTCTTTACTTATCTTTTAGAACAGAGGAAGGACCTATATAACTCTGGAAAGTTAGACAGCGGGGGAGAAACTATTGTACTGAGCAGACAGCAATGATCTATTGGGAAACAAGTGCTTATGGCAAAAATAATTTGACCGTTTTATCTTCTATCAATTCATTATATATTAAACATGACTAAAAAGCCTTTGGTGTCTTTCTATTGGCTGTCAATACATTGAATCACTATTTTTTTTTATTGCTTATTGCATTGCGCTATGGCAAACAAATCACAGATGAATTACTTGGCACTCAATGGGTTAATTCTTACTTTTAGCTACATAGAGAGTACATGCGTACAGCACACATGGCCCAGTACAAAGTTCAGCAATAAACTCCTTTAGTTTCCTATAGTCTAATTAAAAAGGGGAGGATAGTTTTGTCCACTGTACAACTAAACACGTGTACTATAAAAATACAGTCTGTCTACCGTTCTCAGTTATGATTTTTTTCTGCTTTTTGGTATATATATATCTGGTATTTGTATACATATTTAACTTGTGTCAGAAAAGGACTTTTCTAGGGTGATCTTTAAGTCAGTGCTAATGTAGTGTTCAGAAACAGTAATGCTGCTGTCCCACCTGCACTTTTTTTGTCTAATCGGAACAGCGCCTTTAATCTACACATCTATACTCTCAAGTTAACACACAGCTGTCTAATACTGTTCCATCCTCCTTATATCTTCCACCTGTCTGCCATAGGATTTCTGTATCCAGTATCAGTATACCACTTCAGAGAAAAGACTACACTTTGCTAATGAGGCTCTCCTTTAAAACACAATCCATATTGTTCATAGAACTCCTAGTTACCATTGTTAAGGTGGTCTGCCGACACCCATGCCATTGAAATGGTCCACGGGAAAACAATTGTGAGACCATGCCTGTGGGCATTTTTTTCTTATGCAAATATACAATACGTGTTACATTATAGATAAAAATCCAAAGCATATAATATCTCTGGGACTAGATCAATTTCGCAGAATCTTTTCACAGAATGCATTTGCTCATTTATATCTGCCACTGAACACATTTTACCTGTTGTAATTACAGCCTTTTAGAAACCGGTTGAAATGGCTACTTACATATTAGAAGAAAATGTAAAGCAAGACAATTAACTGAAAAAGCTAGAAAAAGCAACAAAATAAAATATTAGACTGCAGTATACTTCTATTATTAGTATGAGGGGGTAGGTTGTTAACCTATATATACATATATATGAACTGAAAGAGTCTACTGAGATCCCTAATTCTACAAAATGTGTTCTCCGAGTCAAAACTGATTGAGTGATATAGCAAATTCTGTTCTTCTACAAAGTTCATCAACCCTACTCTAGAGGAGCAGGTGTGTCTCACTGAGGCCCTCTAGCTGCTGTTGGACTTCAGTTACCATAATCCTTAGCTATGCTTAGAATTTTATATACAGTTGGAGTTGTAGAAAGACATAGACTAGAGGGGACATAGATGGACAGTACTGCTCTGGAGGAAGCTTCATACTTTTCTGGCACTTTCCATGTACAGCTTCTCTAAATGCTTTACATAAAACTGATAAACACCACAGCAAAATTCTTGATTCACCACTTGACAAATTAAGCAATAAGCAACAAAACAATAATATCCTCTTAGGCACGCAATAATAGTGTGGTTCCAAATTTGGCTTCCAACGAGCGTTTGCTAATGTTAAAACAACCACAAGAAAGACACATAAACCACTTGAGAAGAATGATATCACTTGTTGTCCCACAGGCTTAAGGATTTTGCATTGCGCACACACTGATCTTCCACCAAGGTTGGGAATTGTATAGACGATACCTTATTTAAAGTGTGACAGTAAGACTAAACATTTTAGATCCAGAATGTATGCTCTGCACATGTCTGTGTATAACAAAGGTCACAATATGTGTGTTTTAGTATGATGGCTGCAAGCAAGTCAAAACTCTTGTTCACGGAAAAAAGTCCTTAAGATTCTGGCTAGCACTTTATAAATTATGTCTATTTTGGTAACTAAATCTGACAAATGATGGTAAGCTGTACATTGTCAAACTAACTAGATGACATAAAACATACACTTATTACACAATAATTGAAATATGCAGATTTAAAATTGCTGTGGCAATGTATGAAGGATGGCTCATTTTATTTTGTACTAGACTAGAGGCATTTACCGGTACATCCAATTTATTTTTGGCATTTACTTCATTCGTAATTATCTATAACAGACAGGTTCACACCCTGGTTTAAAATGCATTTGCTCATTTCATAGCGTTTCCCTTTTTAAAACAAAATAGTGTCTCGTCATGACCATCAGTGGATAGAAATTACAACAATAGAAAAATTTCCGTTCGCAGTCAGAAACCTGGGGTTGTGGGATTTCCTATTGGTTGCTTCCCTTAACCAATAGGAAGCCAAACCCATTGACTGCAAACAATAGTGAAGTAGACCTCTGTATATTCTAAATATTACATTGGTTGAAAAAATGACTAAATAAAATGTAGAAAACATTCTGTAGTTCTGTAGCACTGCTTCACACAGTGTACACAACCAGGTGAATTGGCAGCTTTGAATACATCTAAAACGACAAGGAAATACAAGGAAGCCTTTCACACTGGCATATTTCTAATGCACCTAGTTTATCTTCTCCAAGGATATCAACAAGACTAAAAGGCTTTTATAACTATTAAGATCTTTGGCACCCTATATTGTTGGACTATATAACTTAACTGATTCCCACACACCAGGTCACCCAACAGATGTGGAACAGAAATTATTTGCGATCATTACAGACCGGAGGTGAGTTTTTACCTCTCACCTCTGGCACATTCTGGCTTTGATGGTAACCTTCAAAACATGCAGGATTTTAAATGTCCTTATAACTCTTAAGCCTAGTCTACTTCAAAGCTATTTCACTCTATGACACAAGAAAATATTATGCCATAATGTCACTAATTATTGTCAGTTCAAATAAATCATGGCTATTTACTGGTTACATAGGAACGTCTATAACGCAACACACCTATGTGTAGGTATATAATCTGTAATTTATACTACCTACTGTCTTCCCGGTTGATCTTTCCTTTATCAGATATAAATCCTCCTCAAACAAACTGCAATCATGACTAGCTGGTTTGCTTTCTTTTGTTTGTTTAATAAAATACCTGTGCTGTTCTCTGTTGTATGCGCCAATTCTCTGATAGCCGTATTAACACTCAATTAATTTACAAGGTTCTTTCTCTATAGACCACTTTGTGTATGCACAGCTTGTGAATAGGGCCCTCTTTACTTAACGCAACTGTTCATCTTAGTACGTCAATTCTACGAATGTATATACTAGCTCATCGTAAATTGTGTATTGTATACACACACACACACACACACACACACATTATATATATATATATATATATATATATATACACACACACACACACACATATATATATATTACAGTGGAGACTCCATCGCATAATATAGTCTTCTTCCAAGAACTCCACTGCTGAGCGTGCTAGACAGCAGCAGGTTCACACGCATGTGCTCCTATGATCAGATATGCAAGCTTCCATATTGCATGCCTGAATTATTTAATACTTCAGGGGACTGATTTACATTCTGGAATTTACTGTTCATCCTTAAAGGCAATTGCCACCCACTAGATGAATTGAGTAACAGCCTTGGGTTTCACAAGGTAAAACAGATAGTAACATTGGGAGGTGGGTGTTTATAGAGCCTTGTATAGCTTAGTTTGATAGGCGTTACATTTCATTAAAATGATTTACTCTGTTAAGGGGACCCGGGGCGAAGCAAGATAGTAACTCAAAACTAACACTTTGATGACCAGAGTTTAGATGGTTGACCACATCTGGCAACAACACTGTTAAACGGCTTACCGACAATAGATACTTGATCCCAGTCTAGCACCGCATCAATCAATAGTTATATAGATTAAACAATTAGATTACTGCTAGTGCTATCCACTCCACTTTGAAAACGCCTTATATATAGTAGCCTACCGACTACACACCCACTGTATTACATATATACACTTTTACTCAAGACACCCACAGTTTGAATTGTCTGAACAATCCGGGCAGTCCTTAAAAAAAAAAAAATCAACTTTCCTTATAAAAAAGTTACAAGACCCCTAAAATTAAAAACCCCTAAACCCAGATAGAACACGAAAATGTAAACACATTCTGCCTATAGGCTTCTGTAGCCATCGTATTTCTATATTACATTTCCATGATTGTGACATATACAGGGAATTATGCAAAGTTCTTAATGCGTTTCAATTTGATTTTTTTTTCATGGTTATTGTTCTTCATTTATAACTTTGTCTCAGAATTGCTTCTGAAGAATAGTTACAACTGTTGCAAAATCAGCCTCAGTGGGACTAGAGCTACTAATCACAGCAATAATTATTATTATTATAGTTATTACAATAATTATAATTATTATTATAATTATTATTATTACAATAACAAATGCAAATAGCAGCTCTCCCTTGGATCGAAATAAAATCTGTTGAGTTTATTTCCTTATGTTCCCAGCCCGGCAGCACCTCCACTACTTCATAGCTGCTCTGACAGGTCCTAGCTGCTGGGACACCTAACTTCAGGGGATCGCTGCGTTCTCTTGCCCTCCGTATTCTATATACATCCAGGTGCAAGAAGGTCTATACAGAGATCCAGTAACCTCAGCAAGCACAATCATGACTGCAGTCTGCCTTGACATGCAGGTTAAACATCGAGTTTTACCTTAACCTTTGCCCCATTATACTTTACAGCCAATACTGTGCAACCAAAGCAATGTTCTCAAGAATCAATATCAAATAAACAGGTCAATAATCCAAGTCCATGAAGCGTGTGCTCTACAATAGCTCTGCCGGCTCGTCCCCTGCATGCAAAAAGGTGCTCAGTGCACGACACTTCTTGCATCTATACGCCTAGTGCATCTGGAACAGCATCAATTTCCAGCTACTTACTTTTGTCTTCTTCATAAGGAAAAGATGTAGCAATCCAGTCCAGGTAGCTTGGATAATATCCTTTCATCTGTCGTGGAACCCCAGCATATTTGATCTAATCCGTGCATTGGGTTTTCCGGTAGTGATATTATCAGTGAGTCACTTTGCTCCCTCCCCAGTAATCTCCGCGTTCGCCTGTCTTCTATCCAGCTCCTTGGATTGTGCACTCTGATCCCGAGCGCTGCTTATATAGACTTCCCTCCTCCTTCAGCTTGGAGGGATGGCCACGCCTTCCCTCCGCCCCTCTCCCGATGGTTATTAACACGTTAGAACCCCTCTCATTTAGTCTATGTTAGTGCTCTATGTGAGCTATACACGGGGCAAACAGTGGGCATTTCTGGGGAAAACTGCAATGAACCATAGGTTTGTTTCTAAACAGCAGGAATACTTTGAGCCTATTTACTAAAATCTAGAAAAAAAAGTTCTGAATGAGGAGCGATCCCCTTGGAAATCAAAAGAATTATTGTGCAGATTACTCCACAACTGGCACTTTGTATAAGAGTAATAAAATATGTAAAGCTACATACCTGAGAAGGGTCACTCTTTAGAAGGGCCAGTCCCTGGTAGGTACCATGACAGCTCATGTTTGCTAGATATGAGTATCTATGGTCTTCCTGACCTGTTGTATCTGTCATCTTGTTATGTTATATATTAATTGTTATGTCTACCACGCTGCAGAACCTGATGGTGCTTTATAAAATAATATTAATAATGACCCTAAATATCACAAAAAAAGGTTTAAATAAGAAGGTTTCTAGCGGAAATAGTATGAATGAACTCATTGTTCATGATAATCCCCCAAGGTACATCCTTGTCCTTTATAAAAAAAAATGAAAGGGTCTCCCCGTGTATAAAAAACACATATCTGTCTTTTTCAGGACTACTTTTTTTCCAGGGTCCCTCATGTTTTTTTAAAGACATACAACTCCCATGTTACCCTTAAACCATTCTTTATTAATGGTAAGGAATTGGTGTAGTGGTACTGTAAGACCCGGCGCCATTTAGAAGCTGGCTATGCTCACCACGGCAGCCCTGGCTACCAATATGCCAATCTAGTCTAGTACTTTATGCCTTGGGCAAGTCCATCTTGGCTCTTATGCAGCTGGACATGAAAAATGTTCTGTGTGTGACCGTCTGGCTTGTCCCCAGCTTGGCTCGTGTCGTGTCGCCGGCTGGCACAGCCACTATGCCTGTTACTCTACTAACTTGAATCATTTCACCTTTTGATTTCCTTTCAAAAATATTTCATAAACTCAATTCAGCAAATCAAAATATTTTCATTCAGCGCAGCGCAGTTATGAACAAACTGTTCTGGCTGGCTTTGAACTAATATGCTTTGTTTTGCATGTGGGAATAAGAGTGTGCAATGTCATAACAACGTTCCAATCTTACTAGAGGATTACACTTAATTGCAGGTCATTTCCTTTGAAAGCATGGTTTAAGAGAATATTACATTAAAAAGCGCATGGAAACACATGGAAATCACATATATTAGAATTGTTTACATGCACCTGAAATGCAAATAACTAAGATCACTTAGAATAATAATGATTTGTCTATAATAATTTACAGAGTGTATGGTCTACATAGGCAAATTTATTGTAAATTGTTCTGTGAAACAGTATGAATCACAGGGTGTGCTCTAGGTATGAAATTATATACGTACATCATGCATTGTTCCAATCCCTTCTGTAAGTGAGTCTTGGTGCACATATTGTGAAATAAGGTGCCTATAGTAGCAAAGGACCTCCACAAAAAAAATATATAAAAAAATGTATTTATTAAATGCATCTATCCTTGGATTTGACCCCACATAGAGAGCCTTCAGTTGCAAAATGCAATGAAATGTATACACTGAATTCTGAGTCCCTCAGAAATCACTGCGGGTCTGCATATAGGGGTTTGTATAGTTTGTATCCCTAGGATACTTTCCCAGGATATCTTTTGATCTATACATTTGCTAGCAGATTAACTTGCATAGTGTACAGAAGAAACATTTACCCTGCAATGCCACTGTGTGTTGTAATTATGTACTAAGAAGGTCTGGCCAAGCCCTTCCTACAGAAAATTACTGTGTTGGTTCCTAAAAAGACACAGTTAATGCGATGAACTAAGACTTGTCATTTAGGAGATAATCTCCATACCCTTCAACAACTGAGTAAACGGCAGGTGAGTAGATCACAGTATGGAATTGTCACTCTAGGCCTGCATGTGTCATTGATAATATGCCAATAATATTGATTGACAAAATCAAGGCCACACTAGGAATTACACTAATTTAGGCAAATGATGGGGCTTATGTAAGTAAAATCCTGGTTCAAAGTGGCAAAATGTTGAAACCAATCAAATATCTCAGATTACTTCATCGCACTGCACTAGAATTTTCCTCTCTTATCCGTTAATCAAATAAACTTTAGTAGATCTATTATTTTACTCTATGAAGGTTTCATCACATTAACAACCAAATTAACTTTTTAGAAGCCTTCTCAACTTATACAGTAATAACTAATCACTAGTGTTTTCAACAAAAATTATGAATGAGGTAAAATGTTAGATGGTTCTGGGAAGTTACTATAAACTCACCAGTCCTAGGAATAGTATTTGTGATGCTACTTTTACAATTGTGAAAAAATGGTTTGCTTTGAAGAGCTCAGTGAATTCAAGCGTGGTACTGTAATAAGATGCCACCATTGCAATAACTCAGTTCTTGAAACTTCATCCCTGCTGTAAGTCGTATTATTGGAAATTAGAAACGATAGTGAACAGCAGCAACCCAGCAAGGAAGTGGAAGAGCAGGTAAAGTCACACAGCAGGGTCACCAAGTGTTGAGCCGCATGGTGCTTAAAAGTTGCGAACGTTCTGCTGATTCTATTGCTAATGAGTTCCAAACGTCTACTAGCTTTAACATCAGCCCAAAAACTGTGTGACGGGAGCTTCATGGAATGGCCTTCCATGGTTGAGCAGCTGCTTGCAAGCCTCACATTACCTGCCTGACTGCGTTGTGCCAACTGTAAAGTTTGGCGGAGGAGAGATAATGGTTAGGGGGCTATTTTACGGGGTTGGGCTAGGCCTCTTACTTCCACTGAAGGGAAATCTTAATGCTTCAGCATACCAAGAAATTTTAGACAATGCTATGCTTTCAACTTTGTGGGAACAGTTTGGGAATGTCCCTTAGTGTTACAGCATGACTGTGTCTCAGTGCACAAATCAAGGTCCCTAAAGACATGGTTGGGTGAGCTTGGTGTGGAAAAACTTGACTGGCCGGCACAGAGCTCTGACCTCAACCCCACTGAACAGAGGTGGCGTGGGCAGGCTGCTTTAAGGGCAGATGTGGCACCAGCAGGGTTTCAGGGGCAGAGGCCTACTATGTCAATGTCTGGTTTATTGTGCCAGCTGTAAATTTTGTGGACACCTTTGGCTCAGTGTATAGTGATCGGAGTTATGCTGTACCATACCTGTTAAGTAAGTATTCCTTATTTAAACTTATTTATAAGTTTCTTCAGATTTCTATTTTTTTTTTTTGGGGGGGGGTTACACTTTAAAGTTGGGAGAGTGCATAAAGGATCTGCCCTGGGTGCAAATACTCTAGATATGCCCCTGTGTGTCCATATTCAGCCTAAATATTTTCCTTTAGTTAAACAGTCAGGTCATGAACCAATTTGGAAATGGTTGAAGCGCAGACCCAGGAATTAGGACCATCTGCTTTATAGAGATAAAGGGAACCTTCTCAGGTCACAACCACTGCCCTTTTGCCGTTGAGCTCACACAAGAGGCATTTGAAAGTTTTGAAAAAGAAAATTGTTTTGGATTACCAAAAACTAATCGGAAGACCATTAAGCCTGACTAAAACAGGTCCAGATTAAATCAGGGCTCTGCAACTGAAACTAAGGGAAACAAATAGAAAAGATATGGCAAGATTGAATGGTTATGGAAAAAATTGCTTTTACTTCACAAAGGGAGGTTGATGCTGTCGAAAGCTTGTCTTTGAAATAGAATGTTAGGCCGATTATTATTATTATTTTATGTTGACTGTACGACTGTATATATATTATGATGTGTGTGTGGGGGGTGCCACATACAGGATCCGCCCCAGGTGCCAAATGCTCTAGGTACGCCCCTGCCTTCATCACCAGGACTATACTCACCAACACTGCCTTCCTGGATCCTGGGATAAATGGGTGGGGTCTCAAGGGGCGGGGCCACACACTCTTAGTCACCCTGCAGCATTGAGTTCTAGGATACCCAGTTCAGATACTGGGTAGCTTGGAGATCATTTACAAGCGTTTACGGTGTGTGTGTCTTAAACATACACAGTTAAAAAGCAATGCTGCCTGTGCACAGTGTAATGCTCTGTGCATAGGCAGTATTTTATGCCTGAATTTGACGAGTCAGGACCCACAAAACAGGACTGTCCTAGGAAATGCAGAACTATTGGCAGGTATGCAGGATGATGGCATATAAAACCCCCTATATTTGCTTGCTTAAGCTTTGCTTGACATGGTCAAGCACTTAGTTCGCTTGGTGGAACACCCACCTCATTAATGATCTGGCTTAATTTGCATATGTTAAATACCATAGATCATACATTGTAATTAGCAACGTGAATAATTATTAAGAAAAGATCTTCAAAGGCTGTAACAGCAGTATTATGAAACAAAATATTTGCCCATCTCCATAGTACAGTTCATTTTTGAGTCATTCCAGCAATTCGATTTGGGTTGATTCAGCCAACTTTAGTGAATATGACATGTTCCAACATGGGGTGTTATGCTTTGATGTTTATAGAACCAAACCCTGCAATAATCAAAAGCAAATCTTTAATTCTAAAAATAAACAGAATCACTGCTCAAAATACTTCTCTAAATACACCACCTGTGCAGCCATTGACCCCCTTTGTCATGTCTTTGTACTGTACTTTATATTTGGAGTAACCTGCCTTGTACTGGGAGCTGCTAAACGCAACATCAAAAGCAATATTGTAGTGTTATAAGAAAAAAGCAGGATAATCCTTATTCTACATTGGACTGTGTAAATCTGCCTGGAGGAAGGCATGTTTTGAACTATTTACCCTTAATTCCCATCTTGTGATTTCTTTTTTTTCTCTTTAGGATCTTGCTTCAAGGTTTTACAACTTGAAAAGAATGTTGTTTTTTTACTTTAAAGATGTTTTTGTAAGGGGTTTCTTCTTAATTTTGTTTTAGTTACACAAGTGTAACATAGAAACATCGAATTGGACTACATATAAGAATCATTTGGCCCATCTAGAAAGCCTGATGTAGACTAAGTCATTGGTCTTGTCTAATACAGTTTCACAGTACCTCTTCTTTATTTAAGTACCGTTATATCAGATGTCATTGACCCTGAACTACAAACATCTTTGGAGTAAGCAGTCTGAGGGAAGGACGAGTTCTTAGTTCTTTAAATCTATGTATTTTTTTGGACAGACTGTGATACTGTGACTCCCCAACCCCCACCTCCATCTACCTGTGGCAATCAGTCATAGTGTAGCCTGAATGCTGAACATGGGAAGAACATCCCTTTGACCAGTGTAAAGGCCAGCCCTACCTTGAAATCTGTCTCGGAGGTCAAAAGATCTCTACTCTAGTCTGTCAGCAGAAAGGACTACTACATTTAAACTATGTTTCTACAATTACCTGGTGTGTATTTACTTGTCAGTATTTTAACTTGCCTGGTACATAGCCTGAAAAGCCACATCTGAGGCCTATCTTGGCCCTGACTTGGTTTGTGCCATGCCACCAGCCAGTTCATCTACCTCTAGATGTGACATTACAATGTATTATTAAAGGTGATGTTCCACCTACTCTACTGATTGCGGCACTATTGTCTCAATTTATATATTTGCTAGAATGCAGGCACTGATAGATTGTTGCGATACAAAGCATCTTAAAAGTGTCTCTGTTGTGTTTATGTGATTAAACTTAAGGAATGGCAGATCTGCCAAAGTATAGGTGCATAACATAGTTGAGAGTGCTTTAAGGTTTGTCTAAGAGGAAAAGGACCTTGAATTCCAGTCATCTGTAGGTTTTTGTACACAAGTACCAGCAATTTTTGGGATAACCTTAGTATAATCCTTGATTTAACACATCCTGAGCTGACTTTTAGCAGTTTCATTTAAGACTCCCTGGGAAATGTGCAAACACACACCCCTATACAATTCCAAATATTAAAGTGTAATAATCCTGGCTATAGGGATGGGCTGATCCAAAGGCATTCTATAGAAAACACCTGATCTAAACCTTTGTACACTAAATTAGCACTACGCATTCTTAAAGAATAATTCTAATCCCATAACACGCAAACAAGGGGGCTGTAAAATTATCCCACAATTATCAAGAAGCATGGGGTCCATATGTTTGGGGTTTTTTTTAGCTAAAACAAGTGGCTCAATTACCCACAGTTTAGGAAAACTTTCCGCTGCTATTTTGCCTCTTGAAGGAGGAAATTGGCAACATTTTAAATTAATTAAATCTTATTTAGCAAATAGATACAATTTAAAATCTATTATACTAAATGAAGGGAAATAACATCAATTCTCTCCATTAGATATAGATAATTGATCTCTACTTCAGTCTTAACTCAACATAGGGTATAGTCCCTTGTTAGTGTAAATTCTGGCATAAGTGTTGCTGTTTGCGATATGGTTTGCATATCAAAATGTTGATCTATTTTATGTTGCCATAAGAGTTGCAAGCAAGCATCTGCAATCTGTCCTAGTGTATTCGAAGAGCCAGAATCAAAGCTCTGAGGACTGCAAATCCCCATTCAGAGCAGTAGGAAACATTAATGAAACAGAGCCAAATACTTTGAAAGCTCCACTAATGACATGATAACCTGGAGTGAATGAACTTTGCATTTTTATGAATGATCAGAACATGAACATAATATTTGTTCTCAATGAACAGACTAGAAAATAAAATAGTGCTTTCTATAAGAGTTTCTCACAGTGGCCATGGCATTGAGACTATAATTTAAAATGTTCTGTTAATAATTACACAGTTAATGGAGCAGAAAAAAATACCCAAATCTATCAACTTCACCTCATTTGTCAAAGAAGACAAACACATTCAGTAAACACAATTTACATATAAGCATTATGAGGGAAATATGTCAAATCAATACATTGTTTACTCCCATATCCCATCTGCTTTTTTTATTTTTAATTAAAAAAATATTTTTGATTCAGATATTTTCCTGTAACTAATAGAAATGGGTGAGCCTACCCTTTTGGCATGGATCCAAAAACCTAGGCAATACTTATGGAGTCTCACCTGAATAGAAGAAGTCCTTAGGTGAATCTGTACAGATGTATACAAGATACTGATGGCTAGAAGGCAGGTCAACTTGGCCAGCTGTAACTGGCCTTTATTCCAAATTAACCTCTTGGTCTTTCTATAAAAGTATTCTCACTCCTTGGACCTAAGGGTAGGGTGAGTGAAATATATTCAAACAACTTGGTCCATTTACAAGTTCTTTTGTAACATCTACTCAGACAAAAGGGTTAGACATGCAGTAGTCCCGAGCAGATATATGAAATCCAAGTGCAAGAAACCCCAGTGGAAGATATTGGAACTGAGGCCTTCTGTATGTGAACTGTTGGATATATAGGTTACTTGATGGTCACTGTATTGCTTCTTCAAGGATAAAATCAATGGAAATTCATACTTGTGAATTGAACTGACATGTGAAGGCAGCAACATTCTTTGTTGATTTGGCTCAACATCCTAAAAGGAACATTTACTTTCACAAGCCTCGCCACAGACGCTGGTGTCCAGATGCCTACCACAGGGTACTGCGCTTGCATTAGCTTTTTGGTAGATGCAGCCAAGCAAGCAGGAAAATAAATATAAAATAAAGATATAAACGTATCATTTGTATATTACATTACGTTTTATTTCATTCATTGAAACCCTTTATTTGAAATGGGCTCAAATGGACAAAAAAATGTGTTTGGCGACTAGACAAGAGGACAGAGTTCCATTAATAACGGAACTGCTGGCACTTGCAGCCTAATGATGTGTTTTAGAAGAAAGTATGATAACAGTAATAAATGGCCATAATAGCTGTTATAATTATAAACCATTTTCTCTTCCATATGATTCAGTTCCACAAAACTCATTATTTTATTTAGTTCCTGAAACAGACACATAAATCAGGAGCCTTCATCAGAGTTCAATGAGCCATGCTTTTAACCCTCCCCCCCAATATTCTTTAGACCATTTTCTTAAACCTTTTTAGTGGTGAATAGTGTGAGGCCTGTAATAATTGTATGTACCTGACTTGTTCGATAATGATTTAAGTTTATCTCAGGATTACTTCTGTTTATGTCAGAGGCATGTTTTGAGTCATAAAGTGAAAACAGAACTGAATTGCTCCTCACATACACTTCTTAGTAATCTGGATTTAATAAGGTTCTCTAGGTTTCATATGACTGACAGGTAAGACGTGCTAAGCTTTGATATACTTCAGTTCTTTCTAGATTTAAATGTTAGTTTAATCTTCTGTGAGTCAAGTCTATTCCAGCCTGACTAATATTCCCTAGAGATGCTGTAAAAATAAATGCAGATGGTACAGCATCATTGTCTGTAATTCCCATGATTGCAGTAACTCTGCCAACATCTTTCCTATTTAGCGACCCAACAGACTTAACAGGGGGATAAAGTATTAGTATCGTGTGTCATTATGTTCAGTGACTGTGCACACACATGAAGTACAAGAACCTTCTCTGTAAAACGGATATGATTGTGTTCCAAAGTACAGAATCAGGTTAACGTAAGAAAAAGCAACATCATATGTTTCTACTAGGAAATGTGACATCTCGTGCACAAGAACAGATATCTGCAGATATTGCAGAGGGCCAAGATATCATGTTGAAAAAGTTTTTTAAAAATACATTTTTCATGCTATTTTTGAGGAATTGAGATTGGCAAAATGCTCAATTTTCTCTCCCACATACATGGGACCTTCAGGGGTTTCAGATTCAACAATCTCTTCTCTATAGAGCTAATGAACCAGTCTTGCAACCTTCTAGTAATTAAGAAACAAAGGTTTATTCTTGTTTACTCAAGTTATCTATGAAGTTAAGTGTATTAATTAGCTACTTGCTTAATGTATCATAAAAGAAGCAGTAAATCCCTTATTCGCTGCTCTTGAGCATCCCTTTCCAGTCGGAAATTTGCCTGTTTGAAAAGGGCTTGATCACATTCATATGAAATCTGTATACGGTTGTGGATGTTTTGTTGAAGCCAGTATGAACTCAACGTTTTCTATTAGCCTACTGACATCCCTCGTGGGAGCGCTAGCTAAAATTCTAACTGGTTATAATGATATCATATAATTATCTCCCCTGATAAAAGCCAATGGTTTAGTCCTTTTTAAAGTAACATCAATACTATGATACCAAACATTAGTATGTATATGAGGTTTGTACATATTTCTGACCTTGATAACAAAATTAGTATTCTGAATCTAGCAATTGCTGAGGATCACTCCATACACGGAACACACATGATAAAGCCTTGATAACACATAAGCCTTGATAATACTTTTATGAAATCAATCAGGGCTTGTTGCTTTGTGAGTAATATATGACTTAAAATGCATATCAATTTGGTTTCTCTGGAACTGGTGCAATTTCCATTTTCCTTTCCAGTTAATAGCCAAAACATAAAAACTATATAAAATTCTCTCCCAACCTGACAGTTGTTCATGGACACAAAAAGTAAATGAAAACAAGTTTATATTGCACACATGGTTTTGAAACTATACTGGATAATTTAAACTCAGAATATAAAAGCAAATATACATTTACATGGAGATTCCTGATGCTTTGAAAAGTAACAGAAGCCCTGTAGACTTTTAAAGCGAGAATTTTGCAGATACAGCACACTATCTTGTTTCAAAAAGCTATTATTTTCCACATTGCTTATTACAGGTCTTGCTTTTTTATTTTTTTAAGTGAAGGTTTGTATTGGTTTACTGTATCAAGATATCATATCATACAGTCATAGCCTCTGGGTTGGGGGAGGGTGGTAAAATGAAACATCAAAGAAATCTTTGAAGAATAAATTCATATATATGCACTGTACATTCACATTCACATTCATGCTCTCACATACACTTACACATTCAGGGCTAACACACAAACATACATTCACATTCATGCTCACATGCACATTCACTTTCAAGCTAACACACACTTACACGTACACATTCATGCTTACACACAAACACATTCATGCTCACACATATTTACACATTCACACATATATACATTCATCCTCACATACACACTTACACATACACATTTATACTTAGACATACACATTCATGCTAATACACACTCCCCCTTAAACACCCACTTATCCATTCATGCTGGCACACATACACACACTTATACATACACTTTCACTCTAATATACATACTCACATACTCACTCACTCCGACCCTCTCTCCTTCCCTCTATCACCCCTTACCCGTAGTTGCAGCTTTCTTTCTCGCTGCTTGCACAGTGCACAAGCAGCCTAGCTTTTACCGGAGGTTACATAATATTGCGTACCCCTGCTGCATTTATGGCTCTCCAGACAGTCCAAAAGTCTTCACAAAGAGCCTGTCCAGGTCATCCTCCCTGGCCCCTGGTTGAAGAGAGAGTTTGCAGTAGAGTTGTGGTTTCAACTCGTTCACTTTGCTGTATAAAATGAAAAGCCAACACAAACAGGTTCCTCCAGCCAGAAGGTCTGAGTTGGTCCTGTATAATTAATAATTTATTTGATGAGGAGACTTTAAAGAAATCTCATTGATTTAACTATGCATTAATCAAGGCTAACAGCAGGTTATTGGGAATGGACCTTCAGTCACAACACAATCTTGTAGACCTGTCTTTTGGCCACATCTCTAACCACAGCCCTTAAAACCAAAGTGTCTCTCTTTGTGTCCCTCTTTGTTTAGAGGTATGTGTATTCAATATATACATACACAGCAAGTCTGTTAAAAACTATTAAAATGGTTAACATGGACAAATGCACGTTACGGTAGTCCAGGGATACCACAGGAACAGAAGGAACTTCATCTGTTAATGGATTTATATGCATTAGAAACATTGATCTGGATCATGGGAATCTAGTTTGGAGCTCTAAGAATGATAGCTACCAGAACTGCATAGAAAAAAGGTGGCTTTTTGTTAGAGTGCTCTTTAAGCCCTAATAAACAACTCATTGTTACTAAATGCTTTAAGTCTTCTGGACCTAGCCTGAATTAACACAGGAAAGGAATGTGGCTGCAGCCCAAAACAGAAAGCATATATATATTTGCAGGACACTGGCAGGTATTTGGACATTGCTTAACTCTCTAACATCCAATGTCCATGTAGACCACTGCATACTTAACATACAGAGGGCTGAAAATACGGGATATTGTGACCTAAAAATTATTGTTTTTTTGTTGACTGCACACACATAAATGTAAATTCAGTTTCTGAAAATCAACAATGACAAACCTATAGGCAAACCTATAGGCACACACAGACAACTTGGAATGTGCTTTGCTGGCACACATGCTTAATTTAATGCGTACAACCTTGCATAATATGGCGTGTCCGAAAATAACTATCTACATATCAATCTATATGGCTTTATAAATATAGTTATTATTATTTAATATTATTATTTAATAGTATTTATAAAGTGACATACGTTGTACTTGTTTGACCCACTGCTCTTGCTTAGGGTAGGGTGCCCAGTTGACATATTGTTCAGTTGTCCATGTTACTTGACCCCAGAATCATGCCCTGAGATATCAACATGTGATGCTAGGCTCCTAGTGAATCAGCAACCAAACAATAGCAAAAACTATTTTTTGCTTCCATAGAATAACATAGGTAGTGGAGCAAACTCCATAGGTAGTGGAGCAATAACATAGGTAGTGGAGCTAACTGGAACAAACTCTTTGTTTCCTATTGACAATAATTTTCATGTGTTCTAAAATAGGCGTGTTTCTATGTTGTTATTAAACCCAAGGTGTCAAATTAAGTTTGATTATTAAACCTTTATCTATAGTGTTTTTTTATAGTAAAGTCAATACCTTACTGTGACTAAATGCCCTTGAGAGGCTATAAATGAATGATTACATTCGCAGATGTTTTATTTGTATTTTTTTAAGGTGTCTGGCAGCTTAGAATCGAAATTTGTCTGCAGAAATCACACTTACGCTTACACCCTTGGTCTTTTTTTTTTTTTTAAACTTAGTGTGATTTTGTTTCTTGTCATTGTAGTTAAACTACATGTAGCACATGGCAGCTGATACACAAATGTTTCCATACAAAATAATTGAAACAAGCTGCCAGCATCAATATCTGAAAAGCTTGTATTCACACATACACTCACACACACAGACACCAACACAGTATAACATGCCGAGGTAAACCTGCACAAAGGAAGAGAGGATTAAATGTCACCTTGGTGCCCTTTATATCTGACTAGTCATCTCTAAAATGATGAATGATTTGCAGGATAGAAATGATCAGACTAAGGGATTTCGATATGTATAGCTTGGAGGAGATAAAGGAAATGAATGTGATAGAAACAGGAGAAGAGTTAGAACAAGATGTCATAATCTACAACTAGTGGATCCGAGTCTTAGATTTAATGTAAGAGAGTTTAACTTTACGGAGAGGTTGGAAGATAAATGGAACAGCCTTCCAACAGAAGTGGTAGATGTTAGTAAAGTGATTTGAACAAACAAGAAAAACCTTACAATATGAAGACTAAGGCTTGATGAATGATGATGTAGAGCAGCATGATGGAACAATCAGTGTTTCTAAAACATGTGTATTTAAGTTTGTAATTATTTGAAACAGAGGTAGACAGACCACAAATATCAAAGACAAGGTCATACCAGAAGTGATGTATGTTGACCTCTGAGGCGATCAGGCTTTCGGGTTTCCTGCTCCCCAATGGGCCGGTTATACAGTCTGCATTAGAAGACGCTGTGACGGCGACGAGGAGATGGGGCAGCGCAGAAGGTAGATATGTGCTGGATACCAGAACATCAGTCATACTGAGAAAGATAAACAATGCTGTTGTCAAATAAAATGAAAATGCATAAATAATATAAAAAAAGATACATACCTACATCCTAACATTGGTACATACATTTATATTAGATTTATAAGATAATGTGAAATTCTTTCTCAGTTTAACACTTATTTTTACTGTCAAGCTGGATTTGGGATTGGAGTCAAAACAAACTTTAGATTCTGCTCACCCTAGAATAAATATGTTAAATCAATTGTTCAAAAAAGGAAGTTCTAGAACATCCTTATTTTCCTTGGAAGCCTGTATATGGCTGTGTTTTCTGATAGCATGAGCTTTAACATTGCTAGGGGCCAATATGCATATATCAGTCTTTACCATCTGACCCAGTAGTGAGTGTTTTTAATCATCAATTCCATTCTAATAATTGCTTAATCCGAAAGAAAAACTTAACCTTTTTGTGTTCCTTTATAGGACAGCAAAACCCAATTATACACTAATTAAACAAATGGGACATCTGAATGATGCATGTTTGTTTAGGGATTAACCTTGTTTTTCCTTTCCAGATCTAATCTGGAATGTATATTAAAATAGTTTCTGTATCCTGGTTCTGCCAGTGTAAGTGGCATTGCCACATCTGCCCCTTAACGTCTTTCTCACTGCAGCTATCGCCCTCCTAACAGTCACTTTGGGGTCTGGAGCAGGTTTTGTGGGGAAAGCAAAATATGATATCCAAAGATGGATTTTTAACCAGGCCAGTATCTTTACTCATTACTTGTGATGAGTTTACTTTGAATGAGTGAACATTTGTCAGATTGTTGTTTTTCTGTTCCTTCCAATGCATATACCAGCGTATGTCCCTATTTACAAAGAACAGTCCTACTTTGAACCCAAAATCTCGCTGTCCCTTTTCTATATTAACATAAAATATGTAGTGTGTACTATTGACTTATTTATCCCCTTGATGTTCTTAAGCATGCTACAACGCATAAACAGGACATATAGTACTGTGCTAAAGTTTTTGGAAGGTGAGAAAAAATGCTGCAAATGAAGAATGCTTTCAAAAATTAGCATGTTAATAAAATAAAAGTTTTGAATGAGAATATGTTTGAATATTGTATCCTAATATTCTTACGTCTATATCTAGAAATTGTGAATATCCTTTCACTCTTCATAGCAGAATATTCTGTATAAATATACTACAATTCACCCTTACTTCACAACAACCCTTAAAAAAATGGACACTTTATGTCTTTATGGCTAAGGCTGTTAGTAACCTTAAGTTAATATCTTGTCCAGTATATTAAGCAAAGTATTTCCTGCAGCACAATTTAAGTTTCATTTATGCCTATCATGAAGTGACCCAATAGTGCATGAGTCGAAGAGTCCTTTAAGCCTGACTCCAATTCATACTGCAGTTTGGTAAATAATAGAATGGCTCAGTCTTAATCATATACACTCACACACTGACTAATGGAAATCTATGAAGGCATTGTACAAGCAGGGCTTCATTAGCATTGCCATACAGATTTGGCTATGTGTGGTCTTGGAACATGGAAAGCCATTCATCATTTCAGGATTGGCAACAATGGCAGCCTCTGGGTCTGTAAGCTTATTGGAGCAAAATGAAATAAAACCAAGTTTTTATCAATATACATTTCTGCATACAGCACTGCTCTTTCTTTCTTTCTCAAAGGTTTTCTTGCATCAAATGTGTTTGTTTGTTCTCAGATTCCTTTGCTGGATATATGTCAAATCCTGGATTTAAGATAGTTTATTTGTAACTTAAGTTAAATTAATGTTGTTTGGGGTCTTGCTCCAGCTGCCTCACAAGGAGCAGATTCATTGCTTTCCCTTTCTGGCTCCATCTGTGCAGACATATTGTATGTACAATTTGTCTCAATGCTATGTCAGCTCTCTCCTGTTTGTGGGAGGTAGCCACTGAGTGAACTTAGTCTAATGCCAACACTCACGCATAGACAACCAAAACATAAAACCCCCAAACTCACAAACAGTCAATACTTTAGGATAATGTTTTCAACTGTAGTCTTTCAAAACTAGCACCAATCTGATTTCAGTGCCCTTGTGACATCTACCCACGTTTTTAGTTTTATTTGATGACTGCATATCTCGCATGTTTTACAGGTATCCTGCTGTGTGACCCACTTTCACGTTAGCTGTAAAATGTGCTTCAACGCCTGTCTTTGTGTATTTTGGCTTTAAAAAAACTGCTAATCGGGACATGAGAGAGAACATTGAATGTCTCCAGTATTCCTACAAGAATATATGGCGGATTGTTTTCTTGCTTTGATAGATGTTTGGGTAGATCAAATTTAAATTTAGCCTTAGGTTTCTTGTGTAACACTTTAAAATATGGCTTCCAGTAATAAGCGGTTATTCCTGGTTTGCAAGTTAGATCCTTTGATGTGTTAATCAGAGAAATGGGCTTAAAGTGAAGAAGGAGATTGCTCTAAAAGAATGACAAATGGAACCCTTGATATCTTCCACTAGATAAAGTTAATGCTAGACACCAGTCTGCCTGTGAGAGAGGACTGTTATAACTTTGTGTAACCTAATTTGGAATCAGATTCTTATGAACTATTTTCATATCTTTAGATACATATAAATACATTCTATGGTATATATACAATAAATATTTTATTTGCTGTATTTTATACAAAATTCTCAACTGCAATCATTTTCCAACAGACCATAAAATCTCCACATGCAGCAGAGGGGATATGTTTTCTTTACTATTTCAGCATATTCCAATTCATTGATTTTCCTAAAGCTTGCAATTGTTTTAGGTTTTACAATAAGTGTAATTGTTTTGGAGGAATTTGACTTAAAATCCTATAGAAGATGACACATGTGACTACAGGTGATAGAACTAGCACAACAGTTTCCTGTCCTGGTGTTATCTTCACCAAAGCCTCACAAAGGCTCTCTGAAAAAATGTACAACAACAAAGACATCTTTATAAAGTCGTGCCTTCTAGATAAAGCATTGCTTATCCTGATTTGTGTTTTTGCCCTTTTCATTACAGAAAAGTAGCCGAACATCACGTAACCAATTAGGCTGGATTCGTCAGCGAATTTCATATTCTAGGAAACCCTTTTCCACTGACAATATTTCGGACTCATCCTTGAAAACAAACTTCCTGGAAGTTCTCCGATATCAACGTTCAAAGCGCAGCCACATGTATCACAGCGCCACGGCAGTTCTGTTATTAACCTTATTTGCAGTTACAGTGCGAGGCATGTGATCACACTTTGATGAAGCTGTTCCTTTGTCTTTAATGAATATTCTGTCCTTAAGAGCTTCAAGCCTGAGTTATAAATCCATTCATTAGGCTATCTTTGCTTGTTACCCTTTGAAGGCCTCAAAGGACAAATTGACTTTTTTGATTCTGTTTGTTCACAGTTACTGTGTTCAATACCCTACATTTGTCTTTGAAATAGCCGTAATGCTTGGTGGCATCATTGTTTTTCAGATGTTTTAGTTTCTTGCTCTCCTTCTCAGGCATGTAACATTTGACTGATGTTGCACGCTATGAGTGAATATAAGGTTTTATTAGGTAATCCACACTACCAATGTATGCAGTTAAAACATTACCTAACATACATAATAGTTTCGGACTGACATTCTAAGGCTTGTTTCCCAAAGTTTGAAAGCCATATGTAAGCCTTTTGTTTTGCACCTGTGTGTATAGAACCATTAGTAAAACAGATCTAAGTCCCACCAAAGGTGGCCTTTACCTTTATATGTTGCCCCTATAATTTCCTTTATTTTAACTTGCAAAGATTCCAACCCTGAACATATAATATTACAACACCTGGACTTAAATTGAATCCATGTCTTAAAAAGAAACCGCTTGAGTCACTGAACTGATCTGATTTATTTCTTTAATCAGGATAGGTTTCCTGTATTAACCAATTTTAATTTTCTTTTTCAAATAACGTTCAAGCCTATTTTGTTTTTTGTGTTTCGATCGTTTTAATTATATGGTCAGGCAACAGGAGTGTGAATAAGAGATTTCTGTTATCCCAATGGCTTTTTGTGTTATCAAAATTAATGTGTACTTTACATTGTATATTAGAAATTCATGTATATTATAGTTTATTTGCTGTCGTTATTTAAGGTAAAAATAGGCTTTTTTTTAAAACTAGGCATATGTGTACTGGCAGCTGGTGTTCCTAAAAGCTGGATGTAAAAGGTTTGTTTAACTTGAGCAACACTTTGGCCAGTATACATTAAAACTGAGCCTATACATGTACAAGTGGGCGCTGGCTCTTGTTGTTATATCACATGATGTGCTAATGCCAGTGTCAAATGCAACATTGTTGGGGATATACTGCCATGAGCTAAAAGAGCACTGTTTGTTTTTAGTGTCTAAAGATGTATTATTTGTTCAAATCCATTGTGGTTTTAGAATATCCAGAAATAAGCTTTAGATGACATTTTTGTCTCAATGTCTGTCTGGGTTGTTGGTTCACTAGCGTAAGGGGAATATGGCTCACATTTCAGTTCTAGAGTGCTGTAGCTGGTATTAGTTTGATAATCTCATGGGAATTATTTTCTCTGTAATGGCAAGCGAGTAAAAATTACATATCCAAGCAGAGTCAAGCTATCTAGTGTTACCTGATTTTGGCTGAGCTAGTCTCATTTTCATTTGCATTAGATGACATGTATAATGCGTATATATATATATATAAATAAATATGTATATATATCTATATATATATATATATATATATATATATATATATATATATATACACTATATGGACAAAAGTATTAGGATTGAATTATTGAATTCAGGTGTTTCAATCAGAGTCATTGCCACAGGTGTCTAAAATCAAGCACCTAGCCATTCAGATGGAAGTAACAAGAGTTTACTGATATTCCACGGTCAACTGTAAGTGTTATTATTGATGGAAATGGAGGCGTTTAGGAACAGAAGAGGAAGACCACAAAGAGGAAGACCACTTAAAGCCACAGAGTGGGGTCACTGAGTGCTGAGGCCCATGGTGCATAAAAGTCACCAGCGATCTTCTGATTCCATAGCGGAAGAGTTATTATTATCTTTTTACACAGTGCTTCTTACAATACATAGATTTAAGAGGTATGACAACGCAAGAATTGACAGACAAAGACAACCAATACATTAGGTGTAGAGGGCCCAGCTTGCAAGCTTACAATCTTGAGGGGTCCAAACTTACACTGGCATTAATATCAGCACCAAAACTGTACAATGGGTGCTTCATGGAATGGGTTTCCATAGTCGAGCAGCTGCATGCAGGACTCACATCACCAAGTACAATGCCAAGATTGTAAGCTCATTTGAGCAGGGCCCTCCTCATCTGTTGTCTCTGTAAGTCAATTTGTTATGTTACATACTACTTATGTCCTGTCTACCCATTGTACAGCGCTACGGAATTTGATAGCGCTATATCATAATAATAAAGTGTTGGCTCGAGTGGTGTAAAGCATGCTGCCACTGGGCTCTTGTGCTCTGTGGAGTGACGAATCGTGCTTCTCTGTTTGTAAGTCTGATGGGCGAGTCAAGGTTACCCGCCTAACTGTATTGTGCCAACTAATGTTTGGTGAAGAAGGGATAATGTTATAGGGCTGGCCCTAAACCCGATCCAACACCTTTGGGATGAACTGGAACAGAGATTGTGAGCTACCCTTCTTGTTTGACATCAGTGCCCGGCTTCACATATACTCTGCTGGATGAATGGGCAAAAATTCCAACAGAAACACTTCAAAAGCCTTCCCAGAAGAGTGGAAGCTGTTATAGCTACAAAGGAGGGACATTATTAATCTCTATGTATTTAGAATGCAATGTCATGAAGGTCACCACCGTTTGTCCCAGTACTTTTGTACGTGTGTGTGTGTATATATATATATATATATATATATATATATATATATATATATATATACATATCTTAATTAGTATATACTCTACATATACAGTCAGTAGATACACTACTTAACATTTTGAGTCTCTTGCACATTAAACTGATATCTATTCAGTCTATAACTGGGTGCTCCATAAGTTCAGTTATACTTGTTTAAGGAAGTTTTTACTAATTTTCTCATTCAACATGCCAGTAGAGTCAGCAGTGCATTAGGTTACAGTGCATCTGCCACCTGCCTAGGGTCATGGAAAAGGGAAATCTTCACCTGGCCTTCACACCCTGAGCAACACTGACAGATTTATAGCACCTTTCGAAATCTTCCAAGGTGACATTCAAAAAGCTTTATGGTTTATTTGTTGTGTCCTAAAAGCTTACAAATGAATTTGCCAACTGAATTTACCAATAACTGCAGGTACTTGGGGTTAAAATATTAGCAAAAAAACAACTATTTTTATTTTAGGACACTTTTTGAGTACAGGAAAAAGCTTAACAGCGAGTTAAAGGGACACTCCAGCCATCATATGCACTTTAATGATAGCTGATGGGTCATTTTAAAGTTACATGGGGTCCTTGTTTCTGCAGAAAACATTCATATTAATTTCCCCTTTCCCCACCCCTTGGTATTTTCTGTGAAGGAGATGAGGTTAGCCAAACACATCTGCATGTTATATACTTACCTTTAGTCAGCTTCAGCACTAGCTCTTTGAAAGTTGCAGGGGTCTAAGAAGGCCCTGGGTGCGTGTGCAGAAAGCTCTCCCATTGAGTGTTAAGCTAAATAGTTTGCCATACTTTTTCTTGAAAAAGTATTTGACCGCTTTAAGAGTTGATGAAAATGTAACTCACTATAATGGTAGAATTATTAGTCAGACTGATATAAAAGTAGCTCGTTGTAAGATTTTGTTGCCAAAATCATATACTTTTGTTTAAAGAAAAATCTGATTTTTCAGCCTCCAATTACTAATCGTTCTGTAGAAATATGTTACCGAAATGTCTTTGCCTCTCTCATTTAATGGTGCTACAGGGTAGATATTTTGCACATGAATTCATAGAATTTAGGCATAGAAAAAACATTTCTGGTACAAAGTGGCATACCTCCCAACATTTCAAAATGTGAAAGATGGACACTTCCACTCTTGCGGAACTCACCGATAGAAATTGCACTTTACAATGCATCACCACTTAAAACACGCTTTGTTTTTGTCAGCACAGTCATGCATATTAAAAATAACCAACACATTGAATTGAATTGAATTCCCAGGAGGCTCAGCCAGACATACTACTTCCACGATGCTGGCTGAGCGTCTTGGGAAGTGCAGCAACAGTAAAGCTGCAGATGCTAGCTGTGAACTAAAATTCCCATGGTTCTCAGCGAGCTAGGTGTCCACCATAATGCTGGCTGAGCATCATTGGAAGAATAGTCCACAGCAGCAGAGATTTTTTTAAATAAAAAAGGCTAATGTTAGCCTCCCTCCCAGGACCCTTACACACTGCCCATAAACACACATATACACATACACTGCCCTTACACACACATATACACGTACACTGTCCTTACACACACACACACACACATATACACGTGCACTGCCCTTACACGCACACATATACACGTACACTGCCCTTACACGCACACATATACATGTACACTGCCCTTTCACACACATATACACGTACACTGCCCTTTCACACACATATACATGTACACTGGCCTTATACACACACACATATACATTGCCCTTACACACACATATATATATACACATACACTGCCCTTACACACCAGCTAACAAATACCTATACTGCTCTTACACACACCGACCCATACACACACACAAGCTTACAAACACATACATACACATACACTGCCCTTACACCTCTTTCTTCCCATCTCTTACCTCTTCCACCATCCTTCTTCCTTCTGCCCCCATCCTGTATCCTGCATCCTGTGGTGGGAAGGTGAGGTCTGTCACTTACTCCCTAATCAATAATGCCGGCTATTGCTGCAGAGCGCAGGGATGACGTCATATCCCCGCGCTCGGCATTATTTGCCAGCGGGTACTGATTAGGGAGCAGTAAAGCGAGGTCTGAAGTGATGGACCTCACGCTCCTTAATGTTGAGCCGACTAGAGGGAGATTGAGATCTCCCAGCTAGTCTGCAGGCTGCAGCTGCAGATCAGGCGGCTGTGTGCCTCCCCCCCAGCTGCACCTTAGGTGAGTACAGATCTCGCCTCACCCTTCCACTACCCCTGCCTAAATCAGGACAGTTGGGGGGCATGAAGTGGTCAAATTGGTATAGTCACTATAGCAACCAGTGGACTATTAATTTTGATTGCTCCGCTTTTATGTTGTGCATCAGAATTGCTCTTTCCACATAACCCTCGTGTATCAATTTGTAAATTTAATTTGAAATAATATTTCATTCATCTACATGCATAGTTTTCATATGTGTGGTCCGGAAGTGACTGACCTCCAATCTGCTCCAATAGCACTGCAGTAGCCAATATAAACAATAAATGTATTTGTATAACACTACAAGTGTTAATGTCAAATATTAATTCAGATAATGTCACCTTTAACATGGTTCTTACTTCCATGTATTTTATTTACTTAATTCTTACATAAATGGATAATAATAAGGTTATATTTAAAGTTATATTATTGGTAACATTAATCTGGTTTCAGTAGTAACAGCTTCAGATGTAGTTTTGCTTGTACGATTACGAACAGTAATTGCATGTAAACAGCAATGCTGTAAAAGCCACAATATGTCATAATTGTACAATATCTTAATCATTCCTAGATGCAGACTATGGGAACTAGTCTCTAACACTGTATTAACACTGAAGAGTATTGATTATTTGTGGTAGGGCATGTTTATTTTAGATAGAGTAAATATTAGATTATACATACACACATATGTACATATATGTGTGTGTGTTTAAAATACTTATTCTATCAATTTGTATAAGTTTCTTGGGATAAAGTTGGTCTGGTTTGACACATCTGTCTCTACTTATACACCATGTTATATGTCACTGGGAGCTTCTGCTTGGAAATAGTTGTTTTATACTCTCTTCTCTTTTTATTTTATTTTATACAATTGAATATTTAGGCAGGTGCACACATTTTACCTCCTCAATCGCACGTATTCTTTGAATCATTTTTAACTTCCATCTACTAGCTATTAGGATCTGATTTCATTGACCTGTTGCTCCTGTACATTAAATTGTGAAGACATTTTATATAAATTAAATGCCGGAAGTGCAATTTTTCATTAATAATAGATGTCATTCCCAAACTAATTGCAAGAATGCAAAGAAAGATATAAATTGAAAAAAAACATTAATGAACTGCTTTTAGATGAACAAATCTGTAAAATAAATACTGTAATAATGAAAAATAGATAATGTAAAGGAGAAAACTTAATTACAGCAATTTTAATCTATTTTCCTCTTTACTTGATATTTGCAACAGTAGTACTTTTGACTTGAGTAAAATGGAAGATAAATGAGGATGAGGCGTAAATGAAAATCTAAAATAACTGGGAAATGGATTTAAAGGTAAAACACTGTAGAGAGAGAGAGAGAGAAATGAAAGATGATAAGGACTGACAATCAGAAAATTAGAAAACTAGATATACTTTGTACAAAGTATGGCATGAAAACTAAACATGAAAAACTGTTCACATTAGTTATACAAAATACTCTTCCTGTACATAATGTGTTAACTAGGGAATTACTTAATAAAGATAAGATGCACTTTTATGTCCCAAATGATCACTAGACTGTAATTTAGTGGTGTGGACTGATCCAAGATACTTCTCCAGTGAGAGGCTTATTGGAAACTAAACAGCAGAGATATATGGGAAGCACACATAACAAATTACGCTACGCAAGCAGCCAGAGGGAAAGCTGCAGGATCAGTAAAATATAAGTGGGGGCGGGAGATGGGATGTATGTATGATGTATGGGATGGGATTTATGTATGTCTTTATGTGTGTGTTTGAGCAAGGATGTGCACTTGTGTGTGTGAGCATGGATGTGTACGTGTGTGAGCATGGATGTGTACGTGTGTGAGCATGAATGTGTAATTTTGTGTGTATGAGCATGAATGTGTAATTGTGTGTGAGCATGAATGTGTACTTTTGTGTGTATGAGCATGGATGTGTAATTGTGTGTATGTGTGAGCATGGATGTGTAATTGTGTGTGTGAGCACAGATGTGTCATTGTGTGAATATGTGAGCATAGATGTGTAATTGTGTGTATGTGAGCATTGATGTGTAATTGTGTGTATGTGAGCATGGATGTGTAATTGTGTGTGGGGCAAGGGGCAATGATGGCACAGACTAGCTGTTGAAGTTGGGGGCCTGGGGGTATTTTTGCTTCAGGGCCCTGTGGTATCTAGTTACGACCCTGCTGGTTGGTATGAGATTTTGAGAAATGTGGACAGCGGAGGTACTTTTAACAATGTAAATCTTTTATTAATTTTACACATAAAGAATTAATTTTAATGTTCTTACAAAGCATTTTCATTGGGAGGCTATATGGGACATTATACTGTCCCTTTAATGTTATTGTCTGTTTTATATTTTGTTAGTGTCAGTGTAATTAATATTTTCTCTCTCCTACTATAAAACCACTACTGAATCGGCTGGTGCTTCATAAATAAAATGTAATGTAAAAAACTATGTCGTAAACTAAACATGAAAAAGCTAACTTATGGTTATATAAATATGTAGTTAAAATACCAAAAAACAACATTTTCACTAATGGGTTAATATGCATGGCTCTCAAGGATGTGGTTGTGCACCAAGACATTGTTACTCTACGGTGCCTTATTTCAAAAAGATAAATGGGTTCTGTACAATAACAAAGTAAAACATCACTGATGTAAAACACCTTTCGCAGCATATTAAAATGTCTCCTATATGTCACTTGTGTATTTATGTCTTCATTTTAAAGCAGAATTATTGCGACATGGTTAGATCAGGCACTTCTTAATTCCTTTTTCAATAAATGAGACTTAAAGGAGGTTCACCACCTGCAGACGTTGATAAATTTAAGCTCTTTATATATTGTTACTAAACTCTAAAACTTTATTACTTCAACCTCTTTTAAAATGACATTAGACATATCAAATTTATGTCTGCACAGTTACTCGTTGCCATATTACTACACTAAATGACTTTAATGCGCCATGCTTCACAATGATAGTCATCAATTACATACTTAAATTGAAGGAACCGCATGCAGGACTTAAAGCACGCCCAGTCTTGCATGGCAACTGTCTATCACATATTATGCACAGCAAACCCCCTTTAAACAGGAAGAAGTGGGGCTCCTGACGCATGTCCTGCGCCTGGAAAGGCTCACACAGTGCACCTTACCGCTTTTCCTCGCGCTTTTGCTCTTCCTTATGCTTCTGATCTCTCTTGGTCTGAGTGAAGAGAAGGACTGATGATGTGATATGGTTAGAATTACCTTGGTAGATTAGATAAAATGGATAAAATTAGAAGGTGAAGGAGAGAATGGTGCCATATTGAAAAGACCAAGCTTGGACAGTCAGCTATGCATTTATCTTCAGCATTGCCGTTGGTCCTTTCTGTGGCTGCTGTCCTTAGTTAATTCACAAAACTTTATTGAGTCACATTTTCCGTTGAGCTGGCGGTCAAATTGGGGATTATGTATTATTTTAGGCATAAATTAGGTGCTTTATTTTATATATTTGTAGAAGAATGGTATAGCAATGTGTGTTTATTGTATTCCGGTGCGTAGTTCAGTGATCAGTGTATGTGTGAAGCTGTATATGAAATGAACAAAAAAACAAACAATCAAACATTATGTAAAAATGTAAAATGAATGAACAACAATATAAAAGGGTCATTTGACAGCATACATGTATAATAAAACCAAAGAGTTACGAGTACTTGTTGTACTCTTAATAAGCTTTGAAGTAAATCTAGTTTCCTACTGTTTAGTGTCATGACAGAGTAAAGTCTTTGATATTCAGAAGAGTTGCAAAAGTATATGTTATCCAAAGAAAACATGACATTTCCTTAGGCAGAATTTTTTCTTTAAAGTAATACAGTTGCTCAACTGAATTGTCAAATCTCTAGAAATCATCCAGCAAGGAAAGAAAACCTACCAGGCAAGTTACTTTAAGAAAGCAAATCATCTAGGATTTGGATAATTGACACATTTGCATTAACATTTCTTAAATGAACCTGTCAAATTCATGAAAGAATCCTGTCTGAATCCTTTCCATATCATCAACTTCTCAATTTACTTAGGATCTTTATTTGAATATTGTAGCAAACCATCCAAATATGCCTATACTTTTCACAGTTTTCTCAAACTCTTGCGAAAATGCTTTCCTCAGTATGCCTCAACACATTTAAAACATGCCCCACCTTATTATTTTTATATTATATAGCTATGATTCATAAATGTAAAAAGATAGGAGAGAAAACTACATTTTGTTTTAGTTCTTCATACACTGAACACTTAATAAAAATGTAAAAATATTAAGTTAAAGATTTGAAGAGATTTGAAGCCCGAAATCCATGGAACATAGTTATGAAATTGTCAAACCAGCAACATCAGCTCTGATTTGATATCTGAAGCTGAATATGTGCCAGTAAAATTGTCGACAATATTCTGCCACTGAAGCTACTGTACTGTATGGATTATTGTGACACCCAGTGCCACAATTCCCAATGGCAGATTTAATCTCTGTTCAAAGGTTTTCAATGTTATTTGATATCTAGACTCATTGATGGCTAATCTTAAACAGTCTATTTTTCCTTTTCAACCATTCTTTTGTGCTTTTGAATGTGTGCTCTGGATCATTGTCCTGCTGGGGGGCCAATGATCTTCAACACATATCTAGGTTTCTGACATTGGGTAACTAATTTCACCTAACAATGCCTTGTTAATCCTTTGACCTCATGATTCTATTAATACATTCAAGGTCTCCAGTACCAGAGGCAGCAAAGTAGCCCCACAACATTATGGATCCTCCACCATATTTACCATTAGGTAGGATATTTGTTTCCTTATAAGCTTCACTGTGTTGCCTATTAACATAGCAATGATCTGCACAACCAAAGAGCACTACTTTGGTTTCATCTGTCCGGAGAACATTTTCCTAAAATGATTGTGGCTTCACTAGGTTGGTTTTAGCAACAATCTGCCTGTGACTTTTTATGTTTGGCTTTGAGCAGTGGGGTCATCCTTCGGCCTCACCCAAGAATTCCTTATTGATTTAATTTAAGAACAGCCTTATGCTGTGTGGATGTCTTATGTGGCGTTTTTCCCATACTTTGCACCAACCTTTCAAGCCTTCTCTGATGAATTTTTCTCTTGCCTCCACTTCCCAGGAGGTACTTGAAAGTTCCAGGAGCAACAAATTATTTTTTTTCCAAAACACAGCCAATTAGACCTAAAATAAGATATATACATGGACCACTAAGCATAACTTATGGAGGGAACCCTGAATTCTATGTTAAGTCACTGGTCATGTGCCTCTTCCCCCTGGAGGGCCTAAAAACCCTTGTAGAAAGCCCTGAGGGGCATTTGCTAAGGAAGCAAAGGTGTGTGCAATACATTTGAATACAATACTTTAAGACATTGTCGTCCATTTATGAGGCAATGCTCATTGTGAGCTGATGAGATTGTGATGATTACATTTGCTGGCCTTTTTGTATTATGTCATGTTCTACAAATACTCATACACGTAGCATGCAGGAAGGAAGCAAACTTTGAAGTGATTTTTCTTTGTGAGTAAATCTGAGTGTCTCACATGTGGAAAAGAATATTCCCTTAAACTTGGCAGCCAAACAATAGCTTCATTAGAACTATGTAAAATAATTGCACAGCTTTTGCTTTTCTTGCTAGACTGTATATATTATTTCCTTAAATGGGAAAGGTGAGCCTACATAGGAAAGTCTCACTGGCAAATATGTGCAGGTTTTGTTAAAATAACTAATAATAGCAAGGATCAGACTGGGGTTGACTATGCAGCCCTGGCACTTTATGGCCAGTGGCCGCCTACTGAGATAGGTGGGTATCTGAATTGCCTGGGGATGTCACATTTTAATACTCGTGCATTGATTGGGGAACTTTTGAAGGTTCTGTAAGCAATAGGGTGCTGTCAGCCAGCCGCCTACCAGGCATTTGCCAAAAGTGCCAAATTACCACTCTGGGGCAGATAATAATAATAATAACAAAAACAATCTTTACGAAGTTACTTAAACAATGTATTATGAAGAGTAAGCCCTTCTTGGAGGGCAAGCTTATCACAGTGTTTACCCTTATGATAAAGTTCTATTTAATATGATTCAGCTATATATTAAACAATAAATAATAAAGTGAGTTTTTCTTTTCACATGCAGATCCCTAGTTTAATTAGTAAACCTTTATGGTGAGAAAAAGTTTAACGAGATTTTCATAAAACCACTTTTTTCTCTTGTTTCAAACGAGTTAAGTGAGTTGTTAATGCTGAATCTATGGAAGCGAAAATAAGTACGTTTAAGACCATTGAAAGCTAAGTATCCAACGTATCAACAGTTAGTATCTGAGTCTGAGGTAAGTAGGGATAATTCCCTAAAGCAGCAACTTCTATAGCATAGTGCCATGTAATGTATGTTTTTTTTACATTGTTTTGCATTGAGTTAACACTCTTGACATGTAACGTACATAATAGGATTTTAACAGGAAATCTTTTTTAGCTGTCTGGGTGAGTTCGCAAATGAGCTGAATGGGCACTAATGCAGTTTGTAACATGAAAGACAACTTATTGAAAAAAAAATCATGTTTACACAACAAAATGGACAGATAAATACAAATTGGGCATTTCTTATAGATCCAAATGTATTGATCACACACTTGTGGTATTGGTTCAACCTGTAAAAACGTTCAGTAATAAGTTCTAAAACACCTTATGGCAGCCTATTGGGGGTATATTTATTTTAAATTTCCCAGTTTCTAAAAGAGTTATTGTACACATAAAAGAGACAAAACTTGCCGGGTCCCCTGTTAGGCTTTTATAACTTGACAAACTGAGATTTGGAAATCAGGGTCCATGAAATGTTCCTTTAAGTTCAGCCTTGTTATCCAAATCAATGGGGATTCAACTGAGACAACATGAAGAAACGCAGTGAGCCTCAACAGTTAGTAAAGAGACTGCTTAGATTCTAGACACATATAAGGGCAGCATGTTCAATATGGTTATTATCACAGTGTTTTTATGCGTGTGTCCAATATTATTGTAAAAAAAAATACAGCTTTGCAGTGCCACACATTTTGCATTTCATAAGTTGTGGTCTCAGGCATCATTACAAAATAAACTTGGACAACTGTGAAAAAAACTGAGAGTTCTGTACAAATTTAAGCTACTGGGCATATTCTCCACACCTGTTTTACCTTTCAGGCCTCCCAACATCCATTTAGACCTCTGAAACTGCCTGTTGTCTTCTTTCCTGCTCATGGTAATTTTCAACTCACAATGCCGTTATATTTGTTTCCTCCATGTTCTGAAAATTAATCTACTAATTCTCCCCACTTATCTATTTATTTTCTTGTTATTTTCTTGTTCATGCACATTCATGCTCACATACACTTAAGCATGCACATTCATGCTCACATACATGCTCACATAAATACCCCCTGCCTCCCGCCCTCACCCATTTAACTCTCACCTCTCCTGCACCTTTCTGTCCATCTGCTTTCACACTGTGCAACGTAACCCAATATTTTTCCGGTCTCCCCGTGCCGCTTCTAAATAGTTTAGAAAGGTTGGAGGGGCCCTTTATAAACTATTTCGAACCAGTACAAGGAGACAGAAGCGATTGATCGCAGGGGTTGCCCTGGACCCCTTAGTTAACAAAAGTTGTTGTGATTTTAAGTGTAAATCTGGACTGCCCAGCAAAAAATGGGAGGTGGGAGGAATAATATATTAAATTCACAGGTGAAATACAAGATCTCTGCATGAATGCTTATAATATAATTAAAAAAGCTGTGACTGCTACTTAATTTCTATAAATGATAACATATATTTTAGCTGACCAAAACGAGTGTCTAAGCATTTAAGCAGTTTTGCAAATGTTTATGACCCATTGCTAGGAACACATCTGTAGAACTTTGATCTGTCATAATTATCATAGGTCTAAGCTATTCATTCACAAGGCCAGTATTCCACTTTGGCCACACAATCCAATTGCCCTGACCAGGGTGACTTTGGCTTCCCTCCTCCCTCAGCTGTCCACAGCTGACTATTTCATATGCAAATACACCTGAAGGTTAGTGTCACCTTTCAAAATCTCTCTCAGACACCTGCTACAACATACATGATTTCAGCACAGGACTACAGATAAACAGTATCTAAACATAAAAAATGATTTTAGGGAGTTTTTAGCCATGCAAAAGATCTTTGTTGGATGGACAGTGATTTTGGAATAACTCTCTTCTAGGTCAATATAGAGTAATATAAAGTTTACTCCATATATGTTAATGTGCTGTTTGATTGCATATATTGTGTCCTGGTCTGTTCTATTCAGATTTATTCCCACTTTAATGTGGGTTCAATACGTTTGGGCTTGTTACATTAAAAAATCTGAACTTCAAATGCCTTCTACATTCAGGAATATATTGGGAATGAAAATAATCTCTTATGGCCAGTGGCAACTAAATGATATGCTGGATAATAGCACGTGGCCACATGCTAGAGGTGAGACACAGTCAGAGGGACCTGTCTGATGGCTAGTTGGGGAGTGTCTACCCTACTCATATTGGCAAAAAACCTGTAAACGTATCCCCTGATGGAAGTTGCTCGGTTTTTCAATCCAACTAATATTACATCTAAAGAAACAAAAGCAATGTAAATTATCTGAAAATAATAGTACAGTATACAGTACTCATGAATCATTAGTCAATAATTGTTAATTGTTTAGTCTTCCGGAAAGGCACTGCCAAATTTATACATGGAAAAAGTGGACAGTTATTAAGGATTCAATTTTCATTTCCTTTCATATCATTATTCAATATAACAATCTTGTTTATATTATATTATTAGAGTTCCTCATACTTATAATTATTGATTTCAAAGATGCATTTTAAATGCAGCCATTAAATCTAGACTATGACTGCTAACAAATATGCCTATAGGAACACATAGGAAATTAAAGAGATCCTGACACCTGTTAAGTGTTTCTAAGATAATATAACATTGGTGATATTTACAACTGTGCACACCATGTTAAAAAACAACAGCCAGTGTCCTCCAACTCTACAAAGCCCTGGGGGAGCATATGCCCCACTGTGAACAACCATGGCATTGGTTTGTTACAGTCATAATTATGGGCCATTTCACCATCCTCATTTTTTTAGGTAGGTTCTACAGTAAAATATGTAAGATGTCAAGAAGTCTTAACAATTTAAGCATAAAGCATACAAATCACACTCAATATTTTTGATTATGTGTTTATGACCTCACTGGTCTTTACCAGAGTCATATTATTAAGGCCTGATGAAGGTTATAACAGAGAACCAAATTTCTATTTGCCCATTACGATATATTTTTAATATTTTTATATTTCTCATTCAACTGGTACGAAAATATTGTAGTGAAATGTGATCTTGGGATTCTTTGTATGTGAAACTCTATAAGGATGTAAGGTCAGAGGAGAAGCGATGCAGGAAATTTACTGCCTGACAGTATTTGTGACTTGAGTAATTTGTTTAGTAATACAAGATATGACCCAATTATTACTTAGGTCAAAAAAGCCAAACTGTAAGTCAAGAAATACACTAATAACCCCTAGGCATTTTAAGAAGTGATTGTACCTTCCTTTCTGCGTAGTTGTTTGCAATACTTATTCATAGTATTTGAGTAGAAGAGATTGGTAAAGCACGTTAGAAGGTAGTAAGACTTGGCATGTGACATATATTATTTATTATCACATGGAACAAACTGCCCTTTATTATTCTTCACGTGTTTTGAATTATATAAAAAGCAATCAAGTATACACCAGTAAAGTATATATATAATACTGTGTCAGGGTTTCGGGCTACCTGCACTGGCTTTCCTCCTCATGGCTCTCTGTTTGTTAGGCCGCACCCCCTTCCTCTTCCAACTTTATGTCCAAGTTAACCCCTCCTCTTCCTGCAGGCTGGTTGCCCTTTCGTGGTTCTGGACCTGTGAGTGCATGCTTCCTTCCAGTGTTTGATTCTTGTGTATGACCCGGCCTGTCTGACTCCCATTCTGGTGCTGACTCCTGCCTGCTTTTGGACTACGTGGATTTCTGGACTCCTGACCTTGGCTCGTTTGACTACCCGTTCTGGCTCCTGACCTTGGCTTGTTCTACGACCACCCGCTGGTCTTATGTTCTGGATTCTTGTTATTATTTTATTTTAATAAACATTTTGACCAGTACCTTTTTGCCTCCGTCCTGATTCACTGGTACCCTGACATACTGCAAGTGTGGATTTAGTTTTTTTTTCGGGACAATGGGGAAAAAAACATTGGGGGGATCAAGTGTAATGAAGAAATAAAAACTATACTCAAAAATTAAGCAACCCAATACTTACCTGCAAATTCGAGGTGGAATGTACAAGCCATCCGCAACAACACCCTGCACCTTGTTACAATATATTTACAAATGTACACGTATACATACAGATACAACAGGAGTTACAGTAACAAAGAGAAGCAGTTACACAACAAATATATCCTTTCTATGTTCATCTTACAAAATCTATCAGTTGCCCGCTTTGGTGAATATATCTTTGAAAGGAAATATTGGTGAGTTAAAGCACCACAATTGTTAGACGATAAGCTCTGCAGGGCAATGTCATCCTTTTCGTATTTATTTGGACCTATTATCTGTTGTACCCCCATAATAATGCCTGTACAACTATTGTACTTCCTATATGACTGCATTTCTAAAGTTTCATCAGAATCTTTGTTATTCTGTCAAACACTCCACTTATTCCAAATTTTAAAAAAACACACCTATTCAGAGAAACTTACAATTGCCTAAAGCCTACAAGTACATTCTCAAGAAAGCAATTTGCTCTCCCTACCTTCAAGATATCTACATTATTGTCCTCATCCAAGCAGTCCCTCACCTTCTGTTTGATTTGTCACTCATCCTCCTAATATATTAAAGGTTTGCAAGAGTTCCCTTTGTACTAATATGTCCTAACATGTGTTAAAGTTATTGTCAAGTTAGTATATAGTCAATGTTCCAATGATACTGTTGGTTTTGACTTCCCCTATTGAATTAATGCTACACTTGAGCTCTATAAATAAAATGTAATGTAATGTAAAAATTTAAAATTCTATATAAAAGCAAATACATACATACATAGAAAAAATTCTTTCATCAACACTAAATTATTGGTCATTTGGTAACTGTTTAATGAAGAGGCAAACAAATTTAGAAAGACTTTCATTTTGGGTTTAAGTTGAAATCATCAAGAGATTGTAAATGAATTAGAAGTGATCATATCTCTCACTGTTGCCTTTGGTTCATAAAAGGTCCGTTCAATGTAAGGTTATTGTGACTGGCCTAAGGAAATGGTTATAGAAAATCAATATTCTGCTGTACGAATTTACATATGGGAACTAGTTTTATAAAATTATAAATATAAACTAAAAATATTTTCAATTAAAAATTAAAGCCTTTTCAAGCTTAAAAAGGAAGCATTAAAGTAAAAAGTACAAGCTTAAAAGTAAACTACATGTGGTTTAGCTGTTTCCATATATAGAAGATATCAATGGACTTTTTGAAGTTGAGTTAAAAGGCTTATTGTGGTGTATGAAAATAAAAACACCTGCTAGAATACCATATGTCAAAGTGTATATTACTTAAAAATATCAAGCAAGTATAGAAATGATTTCTCCCATATCTTCAGTAAGTCCTTCAAAGAGTCCAATCCACCTAGAAATTGTCAATATAATTATCGGACTTTTTTGCATTCCTAGTGGCAGGTGTGAAATGAAGGGAATCCCCTAGCGTGAGTTGCAGATAAAAAGCTGTATTGTGTGTTCAGCAATTAAAAAGTTACACACTGTTGCAACTGATCAAAAATAGATTTTGCTATAATAACATTCTCAATGTTTTTCTTTGAGCTGTGATAAAATTGCCTTTTTTGACAAACATAAAGGGAAAATTACATGTTGTGTTGCAAAGATACCTTTTGTTGTTTCATATTAGCATCAAGATAATTACTATTATTTTATTATTGAGTTCGTTGTTACAAGTCAACAAGTTCCAAAACACTAGCTATAGTACACAACTATAAGGCACACTTACAGTCTAAACTTCTTTATTAAGGCCTGTTAGACCTCCAGAACTATATTTTAAGAATACAAAGAAGCCTAAAAAATTCAAGTAGTCCACTTATATGTAAACAAAACAGAAAGACTAGCAGGCAAGTAGTAGAACTGGTCTAATGTTGCCTAAAATTCAGGAGTCTAGTAGATTTTACTCCCGGCTGATAAACTTTAGTGACCTTTCTAATATACTTGTATGCAGCCTCAGAATTTCTGGAGCACTAGGTACTCCCCTGCTTAGTTTCTGACATTGTCCACAACTAGCTCAGGGCCCTAACCAGCCATCTAGTTTCGCTATGTGGTAGGCTCAGCCATTTATGTACAAATATGTTTCTATTTATATGTGTGTGTACGTAGAACATTGACTACTAACTGATCCTCAGAGCCAGCCGTATTTAAATAATGTATTTACCATTTGAAAAGCAATACATTAACAGCTTTAGATTTTTTGTTGTTTTTGTTTTCTTACCTGGCTTGTATTAACCTTCAAGGCATGTCCTCATCTGTCTGGATTTTCCATGAAGGACACCTAATCAAACTACTATTTTGCTTGCAGCAATATACTAGAAGTAATTTACCATCCTTTATCTCTAAGAGAGACCCCACCCTCAGTTATACTTGTTTTCTTTACTTCTCCCTTTCTTCTTTGTCTTTTTCTTTTCTGAATAGTTTTTGGATATCTCCTGATCTTTCTCGTCTGAGCTGCAGACTCTCTGTAACCGGTCTGAGCAACGAATAACGAATAGTAAAAGAATTAACTACAGTCAGTAAAATGAATTAGAAATTCTCTTGTGTGATTATTATAGGTGTAGGTGTGTACAACTAGCTAGACTGACTGAATAAAACTAAAACACTTCCTTTCCATATTAAATAGTCTTTTTTACAAACATTTCTCGCATCCACCCATTCCTCACCCACAAAAACTCTGGTTCATTTACTTATCACTTCCCGTCTTGATTACTGCAACACTCCACATTCCACTGCAGCATCCCACTGTCTTCCCCACGCTGTAAAACCTTACACTGGCGTGCTGCATAAATTGTTGACGCTATATTAATAAGAAATAATGATAATAATAATAATAATAATAATAATAAATGCTATTTAATTCATGCATGAGTCTAACCTAAATACACACACACATATATATATATATATATATATATATATATACACATACATTTATGTGTATATATAAATGTGTATATCTATCTATCTATATACACACACACACACACACACACACACACACACACTGTGTAGATAACATTGTGAACACAACAATGGACATCACAGCCTGAATAGCACTCCTCTTTGTGTATGAGGTGGGATCTGGTGGGGGCTGAGAGAGCTGCCCAGTATAAGGTCTAGGACAGTGACACCTTAGATGTATCACTGCCAATGGACATCAACCCCTTTCCTTATGGGAACAGATGGAGCGATTGGGCTCTGCTGTACTCTACTGCTCAATGTACTGGCTGGGGTCTGGGTGGTGGTTGTGAGCACTGCCCTGGATCAGACCTAAGGCAGTGTCACCAATACCCTACTGTTCGGGAGTATAATTGACCAAGGCCCCAGTGATATAGCAGCTGAAAACACAGTTTTGACACTCCACACACTCATTATGCATCCAGTCTTGTCCAAAACATATTTCTAGAAATTCCACAGAAAAAATGCAGTTATCATCAATAAATTATAGAGCCCTTGTTATTATTGCTACTCTGGTGGCTATATGTGAAAGTGCAAGAAAAACCCACAACATTATAGTATTAATTTAATATTATTTTAAGTAAAGTTGAGGCCTTTTTACTATCAGTGACAAAGTTTAAAGACTATCCTTTGTACAATTTAATGGAATACATTTCATATGTCAAAGAATATTCAAATTAACAATGTTGTGAAAGAGACATATCATTGTTTTTTTTTTTTTTTTGTAAATCACTAAAATGTTGTAGTTATGCTAAACCATTGTTTTTGCCATGGTGTAGATATGTTGGAGCTCTAACACTTTGACGTGTAAACATGTAGGAGGTTACAATAACAGAGCCATGTATTTAAAGGCAGGATTCCAGACCTCACTCCTGAGAGTTTAAGACCATTAGATGTTGTAGAACTGATTTGCCAAATTTGCAAATGAAATAAATGGGACTCTTGGGCCACTTATTGGTTTGATTGGGACATATGATCTATAACCTTATTTTTTTTAGTTGATGAAGCAATAGTTACTATATCTGACTAAAAACAGAAGAGATACTTGTTATAGTTCTGCTTGCCAATTCCCACACATGTCAAGCAGTACCACTTCATCTTGATTCACTAGTTTGTTACTCACTAGGAACAAAGACTCCAGAAATCTATTGGGCTCTGTCATTTATTGACCAGACACCCCCATATTCTATTCGGCTATACTACCAAAATAAAACATTACTTACAGCTTTCAAGATAGCAGTCAAGGGTTTTCTGCCCTAGAAAAATAGCATAAGGCAAACAACACAAATCAACGGGATAAAGACACACTAACCTACTTTTTTGTCAGGAGCTAAAAAAAAAAAATATACACTGTCCAAGTTGATAAATTAACACGGTGCCTGCATTCAGACCATACATTATGATAAGAGATCCCAATGATTTAAAGGCCCGGGGCTCCTTCAGCTTTGTAAAAACAAAACAAAAACAACATTTTATATATATATATATATATATATATATATATATTTACACACTCAAAAAATGTATCATATATGTGTATATATATATATATATATATATATATATATATATATATATATATATATATATATTTATACACACAAAATAAAATACATGTACATTTAGCCAGTGTGAAAAGAATTTGAAGGGGTATGAGGAGTGAGTGTGATAACAGTATTGTTACAACGAAGAAAATCATATATATATATATATATATATATATATATATATCATTGATTAATGAACATAATTCAACATAATCCTCACTTGCATGCCTCCCAACTGTCCCAATGAATGCAGGACAGTCCTGATTTTACCACTCTATTCTGACAAGCTCTACCTCTGTTCGGTGTTTTGGGACAGATGTAGAACTTGGCAGGAGAGTGGGATTCAGGACCACAAGCCAGCGGTCCAGATTTCAGGCCCAGGTGTCTGGCAGACCAGAGAATGTATACAAAAAGCAAAAACTGCGCTTCTTACCCTAATAAAGTTGGCAACAAATATATAAACATAATATAAATGAGAGGTTTTGGTTATATGAATTGGCCAAAGCATAATCAAGCTCAAGGCACACTCTCAATAGGGTGAGAACCTACTCTCACCTCCTACGTAGTGGGTACACAAAGCAGTATTATACTGCTACCAAAACCTTATTAATGTGTTGGGGGAGGTGCAATTAAACCAGAGAATGTATCCTGTGCATGTGCACACTGCCAGTGATGCTACCTCCCAAGCTGCACCCCCAGTGTCCCGATTTGCAGCAGTAGTTATGAGGTATGTAATATAATTTGTATTCTCCTATACAAAATACATAATAATGTATATAACGAATAACTGAATGCATTGCATTTTTCCCTTTTGAGGCAGCTTTGCAAGCTCAACTGAAAATGTGGGCCTTGTGATTTCTTTTCCAGGTGAAACTCACTATGTATATAACCCTAAAGGAGGACCATTTTTCATTATATGTATCAAATTAAAAGCATGTTTAAAAAAAAACACATCTTTTGTCACCTGCATATTTGTCATGTTTAACCATTCTATATAGCTTTGTTGTCTTAGTCCAGTCTACCAGACAAACACATTGACTGTACAAGCTTGTGCTAAATAATAAAATGGTTTGCTCAGATGTACCCTCTGAGTAATAAAATTCTGTGTAAGAAAGGATTATGTTAGATACTGTACATAGGACTTCAATAGCTTTAAGTAGGGGAAGTTCCTCAAAATACAATTACATAATTCCCTGCGATGGCCAGCTTTAGATCTGTAGGTAAAGTATATTGGAATGGAACGGGCTAAAACCAAACTATTTATTTGTCCCTAGCACTTCCATTTCAATAAGCTATTCACGTTCCAATTGAAGTCAACCACAGTCTGGTTAGACTAGGAAAATGTTCTGCAGCAGGTAGCTGCCATCAATCTAAAGTTCCTTTTACCCATCCCTGTGGTCAGCACTGCCACCTACTGCACATACCATCATTGTTACTATATATGTCAACAAGTCTTCTAAGGCTGGATTCTATTACCTGTGGAGCGATAAAATCTAAAGTACCACATGTACAACCTCCTTTTGTTTTCTACTTGTATCACAGATTCTTTATTTGTCAGGTATTTCTTACAATAATTACTTTTTTAGTCGCCTTTCTTCCCCATGCTAATTATTGCTCATTCTATTTTCTCTCCAAAACCTACTTTCTCAACACATGACTTATCAATGATGGTCTTGGGAAGGAAACAATAGTATGTATCAGCAGAGCTCTCTGGGTTAATATCTCCCTGTGGTGTACGGCGTTCAAAAACAATGATGATAATACCCAGAATTCATTGCACATTAAAAATGATTCTACCCAAGGTTAAATAAAAGATTATTACATTTTTTGGTTCAATCATTTGTTACTAGTATAAGGGTAATGATGTTATGGGACATAACAAGTAGTAATACATAACAAGAAACAATAGTTGAGGATCCTACATGAATGAAGTAGCGTCCAGTTTCGGTACCTCTTACAAATAAGACAAGAGACACTTCTTTATTTCAAAACTTTATTAATCGTCAGATATGGAATTTATTTGTCCACGGTGCAGACTACAAATAACAACAGCACCGCAACACTCAACCTTTATTAATGTTTTACAAAGTGTCATCCATTATTAACACAACACATTTTGACACAGTATATCAATATTTATCGTCAAAATGAAAGCAAACTTATAACCAATTGTAACCAATTAATAACCAAATAAGTAACCTGCTGGTATGGGCGTAACCACCTGTATCCCTGCTGGAACTGCCGGCGTCCCCTAGCGCGGCAGTCACACGACAATACGATTCACAGGGGGCGAATGCCCCTGGAGTGTCCGGCACTTACACCTCTGTGCACCACAAGTAACCATACCTAGATGGTTAACTCCTGCACCGTACCAGTGTAAAAAAACCTGAGTACCCGGCAAATGCAAAATTAGGGGAGGGATGAGTGGGAAAATGCACTTTAAAATAATTACCCCTATAGTGCAAGCCCCTTCAATATATACCCCTCAGGGAGGGTAATTACCCCCTCCCATCTGGCCCTGCACGTGCCACTAATTTAACACTTTCAGTGGTCAAATTTTTGCTTAGTCATCCCTTAACCCCTTAACCAGGCTTGACAATGGGTACCTCGTCAGGCACTTCATTGATGGGGCCCCTCTGTCCAATTCTTTCCCTCCGGGGCTGTTCTGGAATACATTTTCATTGTAAAAATGTTAAAAATTTGTCAAGGTTCAATGTAGTAAAACGTATATATGTTCTTTTTTTTTTTTTTACACTCATGAACTGTCTCCACAGAACTATACTCCAAGTGGATTAATATTTTTTAGTCTAGAGAAAATATCAATCATTTACATTTTAATTTATATTTGCCTTCTAACCTCATTATTAAGTTAATTTATAGCCATTTACCTCTCTTGTGGGATATGTTTTACATAACAATGTAAAATAATCTCTCGCTCTCTCTCTCTTTCTCTCTCTCTCTTGATCTAGTCATATAAAAGCTATCAAATATGCACAATATATGAATATATATATATATATATATATATATATATATATATATATTCATGTATTTAATAGTATAATTCCCCTACCTCCTGTGTCACTGTGTGAGTTTTTTTTACCACATACATTGTAAGCGGTCTTATAGAAATAGCTTTTTGGCTTCCATAATTTCAGGATCCTTTTGCACCATGTTTTAGATGGGATTCCTTGAATGTAGGGTGATAGTTTTTATGTTTGTTTATACATTGACACATGTATAAAACTATATTATCATTTGTAACTGACAGTAAAACACCTTTGTTATGTAGTTATTATCCATATACTGTAACACTATTTGTTTATGGTAGAATTGCATTGCCTTAAACTTCCTGTTCTGATGTCTAACCTGGATGAAGTTCTCTACCTCACACTAAAAGCTTGTAGTCTCTTTATTGGAATACCTGAAACAACCTTGGCTCAGGTTTGCTATACAATAGTGCTAGTATTTTATATGAGACTGCAGGTGTACTCATAACAGCCTGAACAAAGGGCATGACTGAACTTCTAGTAAGAGGCTGCAAAGGCTTTGTTAAGACAGTCTTCATGGGAAAATCAAATATCTTTCTAGGCAACAAATCTGTGTTTACTAAGAGATGACCATCCATTTACTACCTCTTTAAATAATGAACGTTCCTGTCTGGACTAAAAATACAATGAAATAAGGAATATACTTTTGCAAAGGTAATATGTTGCGTGGTTTAGTGGGATTTTATGTCGATGCGTTTATTTTTTTATTCATTTTTTGGTTTATTCATTGTGCTTGGAGAATGAGAGGCAATGGTATTTGTAGGGTTCTTCTCAATTCCTGGTTTACTCCATCCAAAGACCTACACTTCCTTTTTAGGAGTAATTATTTCCTTTACTGTGCATACATGATACCTAATACGTCTTTGTTTTATTTTTAAACTTTGTTTTGTTTATATTTTTAGTACATCATAGACCTGAAATGTAAACAATGCCTCCCAAAAGGCATAGATGCTTCTTACATGGACCATATATTCATGTGAGATTAACATGGAAATAGTAGATTGCTTTTCCTAGATCTTCCATTTTATAGTTAAGTATACTAAATACATTTGTATAACATTATTTACATATATATATATTGACTTTCTGTGTTCTAATCTGCATGATTAATCCCTATAATCTATCTGTCCTGTATTAAAAATTTGCTGGTTTCTGGTGATGATTTGTCCAGTCAGCCTTCATAAGGGTGTAGTGAGGAGAATATATATATACTAGCTTTGTAACTAGTTACTAATTTGCTACAGGTCTTAGCTTTCATGAGGTCAAAACATTGTGTAGCAACCTTTCATATTCTTTACTTAAGGTTTGATAAACTAATGAAACCCTTGATCTGTTTCAGGACAAAACTGCTTATATATATACACCTACATCATATTATCACTTTATAATTCTACCTTTATTTAAGTTTAAATTGTACATTCAAAAGCATCTTGTTTGTGGGAGAAGATTTTTTTCCCATTCAATTATGTTCTTACAAGCCTAAAATTCATTCCTTGGATTAAATTTATCATGTTCCATTACAGCAAATTGTTTTGCAGATAACAGGGGGATCTTTTCTAGTCGCACAGGCAGCCAGTGAAGAGACTGACAGAGGGGAGAAGTTTTAGTAAAGTGATAGGTGAGAAAGATAAATAAATAAGCAAACATGGTAAAGGAGATGGCTTTATTGGCTGATTGAATGGCATTAGCTTGTATGTCTTCAAAACCACATAATGTAATTTAGGAAAGGCACTAGGAAAGGTGAATTAAAGGAAGATCGTTAGGTAGAGTGTTAACACGTAAGTTCATAGACGTCCTTATAGAATTGGGTCTTGAAGGATTTTTCTGAAGGATCAAAGGCAGGGGGAAAGATGGACAGGCAGAGGAAGGGCATTCCAGTGAATATGAGCAGCCAAGTTTGCCAAGTGAGATAAAGTAGGAACGGAAGGGGTCCAGAACTGAGCCCTGGGGTGAACCAACTGAGAGGAGAAGAGGAAATGTGACTGGAGAGAAAGATGTTGATGATCTGAAAGGTAGAGAGCAGTGCCACAAAGCTCAAGATCATGAAGAGTTTGAGGAGGAGAAGAGAGTGGTTATCAGGGACTGGGTCAATACAGATGACTGTAATGACCCAGAGCGCCCAATGGATGGAATTCAGAGTCGGACAGGGCCTGGTTCAGGGCAACCGGGTGTTGAGCACCTAGGGTTACGCGGCCACAACCCCCCCCCCATTAGTAGATGCATATTTTCTGAGATGTTCCACTCATATTTATTCATAGTTATCTTACCACTTTAAATTACTATTATAGAATATCATTATAGAGCTGTACCATGCTAGCTGTAGAAAGAAATAAACAAATAAATAAATAAGCAAACATGGCAAAAGAGATGGCTTTATTGGCTGGTTGAATGGCATTAGATTGTATGTCTTCAAAACTATATAATGTAATTTAGTTAGCTAATAAAGGTATCATGTTTACCAAATGTGCTTATTAGAGAATACTGTATGTGATATATATATATATATATATATATATATATACTACAAACAAACAAATTTAATAGCTATGGGATAAAACTTTATCACTTGTGTGTCAGGCATTTTTTTCTCATGATTACGATGTGACTCAACATGTGTGGCTGCTCTGATTTTTCCTCTAGGGCTGTGACTCTATTTACACTAGAAGCATAATCTGACCATGGCAAAGGATTTTTCCCATCTGGGTATTTTGCAGCTGCCTGCTCATTGTTAGAAGATAGACTGCTTAAATAGGGAGACATTTTCAAGCTTGCCTGGGCCTAGAAGTACAGCATGCAAAAGAACACCATGATGTTCCAATAGGCTTTGACGGGTATGGGCTAATAACATCAAACTACATGTGATCACAATAAACCCCACAAGAAGCTCTTTGATCAAGTAATTCAAGGCTGTGGTTGGTCACTTTTACAATCCCCTTCAGCTGTCAGGGTGAGCCAATATAAGTTAGCGTATAATTAGCTAGGGCCTTAAAAAATCACCTCCTGCTGGGGAGACTTTCTGGATTGGTCAGATGTTTGGATATGTGAGCAAGATTATTAATTACATTCATTTTGCTGTACGAAAAAGGAAATAATAACAACACTTTAAGTAGTTATATATATATATATATATATAGATATATGATAAATCTCAACAACATGGACTAATGGTAGATGTAAAACTGCGAGTTAGGATATTTTTCCCAGTTTATTACAAAAAACAAACAAACAAGCAGCTATTGGTGCAAATTGTACGTCATTATCTCAAACTTTTAGCTGAACACAGGATCATTTCCTCCTTTGCCATAACGATTAGGAAGATATTTTTGAGATATTTGACTAATTTGAGAAAATGAGACAGTTGCCTCTAAGTGCAGACATTAGAATAGATTAAGCAGGTTGAGCCTTTCAGATGACAGGTATTTATAATGCTAAATAGTGTAAACATTGCACTAAATGACTTCAAATTATAGGGTAGAAGCATTTGATTACACGGTATTCTCAGCTACTGAACTTATGCAGTGGTTTTGTTATAGAAGAACTGAGCTCAGTATCAAAGGGTGACAATGAAAGAAGTATCAGCTGAGCAAACAAAACAAAGAACAACAGTTTCTAGTAATAATGAGACTCAGACATCTGTGGAGAAAGAAGATAAAAATACAAGCTGCCTGTTTGATATTTTTTCCATTTCACATTGATCATGGAAGTAAAATGTTCTTTATCTCTTCTTAAGGAAGGATTGTGTTCAAAATATATAATCAACCACAATCACAAGTAGATATGGCTTAATATTTACACAATAATAACTACGTAAAAATTCACATGATTTATCAAATATTGTCTCTCATTTTTTCTGTATTATGTATTATTATATATTTCTTTCAATTTTTGAAAATGGGGAGGATAAGGAGCATGTGTCAACTTGAATACCCACCAATACATGTGCGATAGGCCAATTTCACTGACAGAACAGCCCTAGAATTAAGACATGATTATTTGAGGGGAGTTAGAGCTTGCTGGGTATTATGTTTAACAGCCCAGGAGCATTAATAGGGCTGATTGAGTAGATGGGTGTTTGGACTCCAGAGTTTTGATCACAGCTCATAATTTAGCATTAATAATTTGCATGGATTATCATTAGCATAGTGCCCAGGGTTCAGGTCAATTCGGTTTAACCAGAAGAATTTGATGGAGGGAAGCTGGAAGCAGGAATCATGGGAGGTTATAAAAGGTAGAACTTCACTGAATTCAGGCCTTTTTCGATAATTTGGTAATGTTTTGGTCTACGACGCAGTGTAATGCAAAAAAAGTAGAAGAAAAAGAAAGAAAAAGACTGCTGCAATTACCAGTTGGTGATGTTCCCAAAGCACTCAAAGGAGAGAAATTTAAAAAGTTATGTGAATACGGATAAATGCGCTAAGGATTAAAATACATTATTTTTTTTTTTTTATAAATATTGATATCATCAATATTTAAAACATATGATTTAATATCTAAAAGACAAATACAATTACATCCAATAAAATTGCAATGAAATAACAGATGCCAGTAACCTAACGTGTTTTGCCCTATTATGGGTTTTTTCAGAGGATTTTAAACTGGCCCAACAATGCAAAAAAATTGTAACTGTAGCATACTCTTTCCTGTAATCTTACACGACGATCAGGGGCGGACTGACCCATCGGGCACTTGGGCATAGACCGAGGGCCCGGGAAGGTCGGGGGGCCCGCGAGGGTCGGAGAACATGCTGTGCCCCCCCGTGTGCCCCCCCCAATTGAAACGCCAAGCGGTCGCTCAGGAATACGTTTTCAACAACCTCTCACTCTCCTCCGCAAAGCTTCTGTCTTGGTTGCGGTGCCCACCGCAGGACTTCTCCTAGGTAAGTGAGCTACAAAGGGGGGAGAGGGTAGATAGTGAGAAGGGGGGCAGGGGGTAGATAGTGAGGAGGGTGTAGATAGTGAGAAGGTGGAAGAGAGGGTGTAGATAGTGATAAAAGGAGGGACAGGGTAGCTGTTTCCATGTGTTCATTTAATATATATATATTGGAAGCAGGGTCTAATATTAATATATATTGGCAGCAGGGTCTAATATATATATATATATATATATATATATTGGCAGCAGGGGCTAATATTAATATATATTGGCAGCAGGGGCTAATAATTTATATCGGCAGCAGGGACTTATATAAATATATATTGGCAGCAGGGACTTATATAAATATATATTGGCAGCAGGGTCTAATATTAATATATATTGGCAGCAGGGACTAATAATTTATATTGCAGCAGGGACTAATATTAATATATATTGGCAGCAGGGGCTTATATTAATATATATTGGCAGCAGGGTATAATATTAATATATATCGGAAGCAGGGGCTAATATTAATATATATCGATAGCAGGGTGTAATATTAATATATATATATATATATATCGGCAGCAGGGGCTAATATTAAAGAATGAAAAATAACTGCCAGTTCAGCTGTTATTTTTAAATCATATTTCAATCAAGGTCTTTACCTCAAATAAGTACATATTATGTACTTAAAAATGTATGTCTATATATATAGTGTATATGTAGTGTTTTATAATTGTCCCCCCTACTTTGGTCCCTGTCCACACCACTGGGAGCAGGGCCGGTTAGAGAGATCTAACCGACCCAAAATCAAGTGAGCAGGGCTCAGCGGGCAGCAGGAGGCCTGCTTACACCTGCCCCCCGTATAACATGAGGAGTGCTGGCTTATGCTGTGTGCTGGAATTTGATGTCAGATCCCGGCGAGCAAAGCTGAAGCGAAGCCACGCCCACTCCCGGACCAGAAGGCCGCTCGTTCTCTAAGGAGAAAGAAAGGCAAGACATAAGAAGAAAAGGTAGAGAAAGAGGGGCTGCAGGAGAGGAGGAAGACACAGGTAAGGTAAGAAAACATTGCGAGAGGAGCATCACCACAGGGGGGCCATAGCTTTTTGCTGCCCGGGGCCCTAGATGGTCTCAGTCCATCCCTGACAACATATAATGTGTTTTGGAATCTCCCATCACTGTGTATGTTGTAACCTGGGTTGCTAAATGGGAATATCTCCTTTACTTAGCCACTCATGGATTCCTGCAAGTATGATATATTTAGATTTGATTTCAGAAATGTTGTATTAATTGTGCTATATTGCTGGTAAGGGATGCACCTAGTGGTCTTTCCACTTGTCATCTGATCGAAAATTCTGCCACAAGGATTTGCTTCCCTCCCTCTGAATTTTATGTAGTTTTAGATCAGGATCAGTACTGATGGGGAGAGGGGCTTCCTGAGAGCTAAGCTATCTGAGGTACATCTATTTTGGGTGGCACTCACACTAGTCTCTAAGTGCAGAATCCACCAGGCCAGATCCACATTTATGTCTCTGTTTGATTTTCTGTTTGCTTTTCTGTGTGTATAAATGCATGTGCTGCTTTGCAGGATCTGTTGTTGCTGGTGCTATTTCCTCATGGGAGCAATCAGGGACATTAATAGAGATCCTACTGTGTTTTATTCTCTAATAGCAGTTCCCATTTCCAAGACATGAGGTTGTTTAGCTGTGTAGGTTTCTTAGGAGATGCAAGTCTTGGAGCAGTGGTGTTCTAGCATGTCCTTTGATGTCTCCACACAGAGAAGGCCGAGAGAGGGGTGTTTTTTTCTGACAAACAAATAGCAGGAACATATATAAGTGCACATTGTATTTAGTAAAGCTGAGTGTCTAGGCAGACAATCTTCATCCACCACTTCTAGTATTCCACATCTCCGGCCCAGATGTACAACATAATCTGTTAGACGTGATGACAGCAGTTTATAGTGGCCTAGGCAGCTTGTAATATCAAGTGGCTCAAGCTGGAGAAAACACTGAGTTAAACAAAGAGAAACTGACAAGAGCTTTGAGGCAATTTAAAAAGAATCATCAAAACAGATTTTTTTGACATTTCGGGGGCACCTGGACTGACTTAAGTGCTTCACTACAAATGTAAGGATACACATTCTTTGTGGGTGACATGACATGCTTAGGCCTATAGCATCCATACAGATATCATTAGAATACCTTTACTCTTCCCCAATTAAACACCAGACACAAATATGTGGGCAAGGGCTTGACCACAGCTTCACTGAACAAATATCTACCACCAGGCCAACTTTAGGACATTAACCATCTGCCATCTGATGGCTGATTTAGCACGCAAGGCAGTTACACCCAACGAATGCACCAAGACCTTCAAAGCAGTGTGCCACAAGCCCCTACTGGCTCGGTCTCTTCCAATTTCCACAGTTTCAGATACCATATAGTGCTGTGACTAAATAGGATATTGATCCATATTCTTCACTGAGATATTGACTAATTAACCACTGCAAGCTTACAGGCAATTTAACAAGTCAGGCAGGTACACCCATCATATTCACCAAGAGCTTCAAACCAGTTTCATTGGCCGCCACTGCGGTGGTCTCTTCCAATTTCCTGTTATGGATATCAATTTGTCTTCTTAGCAATTCATTCTGGGCGACGGGGTGGGAAAGTTCAAGATCTTCTCCCTGCCTGATCCTGGCTGAAAGGGAAACATGGAAGTGCAACCTCAGCTTAAATAACTGCTTGATACAGAGCTGTAAACCAATATGACCAATATAAGAGAAGCATACAAAGCATTTCTGCATAGGCCAACAGTCAAATCCCCCTTGGTCCATGTGGCCCCACTGCTCGTAGCTTGTGTTTTAATATTTAAAATAAATTAGTGCTCAATGCTTTTCCTGTTGCCATTTCAAAATATATAAGAATCAATACACATTATTATCCGTCCTAGCTGTAAGCAATGTAGGGTTTTACTTGTTGTTACTACACAGAGACCATCCCAGGCATCCTTTTTATATTTCAAAGACAAATACTGCTTCAGAGGCAAACAATACAATTTGTCGTATATGCAATGCTTCAAATGCAGTGCTCTTGATTTCTAGTTCTCATGTACACGTGCAAAATTTCTCAGAGGCACCCAGATTACACAAACAGATTATAGTTCAGAGTGAGCCAACTTTGTCCCCAAACAGCCCAGCGTGAGCCAATTTTGTCCCTAAACAGCCCAGCGTGAGCCATCTTTGTCCCCAAACAGTCTGCCCTGTGCCATCTTTGTCTCATAAACACCATGTCTGTGCCATCTTGGTCCCCAAGGCTCAAACACCCTACTTGAGCCATCTTTGCCTTTCCCTAAATCATATCCTTGATACACATATCCATTAATGCATTCTTACAAATCATTCAATTAATACACCCTCACTAAAAACTAAAAAAGCTATCTCAGTATCATTAAAAAAATGTGTGATTTTCATCGATATGCTACAAATTTCAGGGATTTCTTCCAGCTTTTTAATCTTGTTTATCATACATAATCAGTGCTTTTTTATATATTAGCAAGAAGATGTGTGTATGCATAATAGAGTTGTGCATTCCAAAGCCAGATACTTTGTGTAAAAGTACCATGCTAGATTGCCACTCAACCTGTTGTGTCTGTATGTATTATGGTATATTTGTTATGGATGTATTAACTGCCCCACTTAAATTTGTACAGTGCTGTCTAATTTGTTGGCAGTTAATAAATAAAGGTAATAATAATATCTAAAGCAGGATAACTGTAGAAAACTGTGTATGCACCAAACATTCTGAACTCTAATAAAGATGGGACATCAGGGAAGGAAAGATGGGCACAGGCTTTGGACCCCAATAAGGCAATCTACTCCACAGTACTCCACAACAGAGCTTTCTCCCTAGAATGATCATGCCACAGCCCCCTGGTGCTAACACTAGCCCTGCCCCAAAGATTAAGGCAGGCATTTGTAATACGTTTGCTGATACCACAAGACCTCTTCATGATTTTAAAACAATTTAAAACAAAAAATTCATATGTGTCATGAGACTTAATGACCAATCACATAGAAACATCATATAATCTTTATGTGCCAACTGTAATATTAGCCTGAGTTATGCTGTTGGGTTTACTTAGTAATTCCATGTTTATTGTAGTTTTGTCCATTATTAAGGCATTTAAGAGGAGAAGAATGTATTTTCTACCATATAGCTAGATATACATTATTGTGTGGATTGGTGTTGTAGGCTCGCTTATTGACATCCGCAATGCAGACTAAGGTCTTTCTGAGGACAAACATCAAGGCTGGAAAACAGGGTAAAGAGATTTGGGTCTTCCCCAGCTAAAGAGGAACACATGGGAGTTATAGTTGCACAATGCCCCATTTATTCTTGCTTTACCTCCATGAGGTATGAGGTGTATGTGTCCTCCTAAATGAGGAGGACATCAAATATATAAACATCGTTCTAACATTTGTACTAAAATTCTCAACATTACTTCAATTTTCATATTACTTTAAATCAAAAGTCTATACCAGAGCTGTTATTTTGTGGACATCTGGACTGTAATAATAGTAGAGCACCCAATACACCTGAAGTGTGTATAATAAGTTAATGGCACTTTTGTATTCAAAGTCAAAAACATGCTCCATGTAAAATATGAAAAAACAAAAGAAATATATATACTGCAATATGTCTGGTGTACACCACAGAAAGCCCAGCAATGGGTGAGAAATGTTTCACCTAGTCTTCTGGAGGATATCATTTGATTTTAATGTAAGATAGAAGCGGTATTATTTTTCATGGGACTTTGAATATAAAGGTTAGATTAATTTATTATATGCACTTTAGGTGTGTTGAGTGCACAACTTGTTTGTTTCTGTTATATAAAAGGTTTTGGGCTAGTTGTGACAAAAGTGAGTGATTGCAGGAATTGATTTAGGGGCGCAGTGCACACATACACATTTTCACAATCTGTAATACTAGTAGTTATCTAGTTACAGAAAAGAAAACAATAACAAACCATAGAAATAAATCTAAATGACCCACTTGGTCAGTAACAATCACAAAGGAACATTTTGTCGATAACTACAAAATAACATTTCCTCAAAGGGAAATGATCATAGGAACTTACGACCACAAACTGTGGCCTGATATGTTTCTCAATAGAACAGCACATTGCGTACCAATTATTTTGTGGACATTTTATGTACAAATTCTGACAGTTCCCCTGCGCTCCTCTCCCAGATTTTGTCAGGGCTGTGTCTTTCATAATTTACTGAGATACATACTGAGATGATTTTTTTAAATTTAATGTTTCAGACTGTAAATATACTTTACTGATTATTGCATATGTTTTGTGATAGTATTACAGTATCAATATTTTATTTTTTAGTTTATGTAGAAGTATCATTAGAAGCAAAAACTTTTTTTTGCAAGATACATATAGTCACAGTCAATGTTTTAATCTTTGACATCTTTAACATTTTTGGGCTGGATTGTCATATATAAACATATTGTTGGACCTATTTGGACACTCTTAAAGTATATTTGAGTTTGATTTGCGCATTCAGATTCATATGAATTGCAAAGAATTGTGGTTAATTCGGCGATTCCTACGAAGCCACAAAAATAAGGCCAAACCCCACCACAAATTGGACAAAAAAATTTCGTCAAAATACATGGGCCCAGATTCACTTACACTCTTGTTCTCTCTCTTACGCTCTCTAAAAATTTGCCAGAAAAATTTTTGTCCCATTTACACAAATCTAGTTTGAGTACTGCATACCTGTATGCACACAACGTTTTCTATGACGCAAATGCCTTTTGCGCCACTAAGCTTCTTGTGTTGAGTTGAATCTGCTGGAGCGACGTATTTGACACTCGGGATGGATCCTATATTTGGCACCCCATTGCCCCCTTGCATTCCCAGTAACTCGTATACGCACTGAAATTAATTTTTACACAAACTCTAACATTTGCACAGACTTCCACACTTATGCATGCACACACATAGTCACTAACACACACTCACACCATTCATGCTCATGCTAACATAAACTTCCTCTAACACACGCTTACACACACATCCATGTTTACACAAAATCATTTACACATCCATGCTCATACACACTTACATATACACACTCCTGCTCACAAACACTTTGTGCTCATACACATCTATGCTCACAGACACTTACACATACACATCCTTATACATCCAGACAAATATTTACACATACATGCTCATTTACACTTACATATCCAACCTCACACATACACATTCATGGTCAAACACAAATAATTATAATATACATCCATGTTGACACATTTACCGTATTTGCTCGATTATAAGACGACCCTGATTATAAGACGACCCCCCAAAATCTAAATATTAATTTAGGAAAAAAAACAAAAAGCCTGAATATAAGACTACCCTATAGGAAAAAAGTTTTACTAGTAAATATTAATTCATGTAAACAATATTTTCATATTTAATAAAAGCTATGATTGAGAAAAATATATATTTTTTATTTCCTTTTATTTGCCAACCTGCCCCCCAGTTATGCACATCTGCCCCCAGGGTTGCCACCAGAAAATGTCTTATACCCTCCTATATGCCACTCTGCCCCATGATATGCCTTTTAATCCCCTATATCCCAGAGTGGCATATAGGGGGTTAAAAGGTATTTCATGGGGCAGAGTGGCATATAGGGGGTTAAAAGGCATTTTTGGAGGTATATATATATATATATCTGCTAACAGCAATCACACTCCTATCCAGTACATGCTGGAACCTGAGGATGATAGGAGTGTGAGTACAGCCTCCCTATGCCATGCTACCACCACCACCACCCTTACACATCCATACTGACACACACTCATTCACAAACATTTAAATACTCATTCATTCCATTAATCACACATACTTCACACATTAATCACAAAAACCCTCCCCCACCCCCTTACCTGAACTGCAGATCTCCCACTCGAAGACTTCTGCAGGGTCCCGGCTGTGCATGCAACTTCTCTGGCCCCGCCCCCAGAGGAAGGAGGGGGGAGGCAGAGTTATGTGACACGCTGCTAGCTTCTTGTTCTCCTGCTGCTCGCGATCAAAGCCCGGTAAGTAGCATGGCCCCAGCAGACATTCTGAGGTCTGATTAGAAGACGACCTCGATTATAAGACGAGGGGTATTTTTCAGAGCATTTGCTCTGAAAAAAACCTCGTCTTATAATCGAGCAAATACGGTACTCATACACATTCATCCTCACATACACTTACACATCCATGCTCACACACATATATTCATGCTATCTCACACATATACTTACATACATGCATGCTAACATGAACGTTTACACCCTTACTCTCCTTTCCTCATTCACCCAGTTACCTCAACTACAGCTTTCATTCATGTTATGTGACCCTGCTACATTTCTGCCTCCCTGGTCTGGTCCAAAATTGTTCACAAAGGGCTGGTCCAACCCCTAATGAGTGGCACCCTGGGCACCCTGAACCCTGCCCCCTCCTAGTATGCAACTGCCATTACAAGCTCCACACGGGTAACCAATACATTGTAATAATATGAAGTATCTGAACATTGTTTTCCTTTGGTTAAAAAGGGGGTTTTCTACAACTAAAATTTTTTTTTATTTGATTTAAAAAAATCTTTACCCCAAGAAAATGGTTGACATGGTTCTAAGAAACATTGTAAATTGTTTATCCCTAATAAAGGAATTGTCTGCTTCCCAAAGTAGTATTTTTATTTTTTATGGCATGTTTGAGTCCATTGGACTCCATGGACTCCAATGATGTTTACTACATCCATATTGGTGGATATGTATTCTAAAGTAACCTGGCTACCTCTACTGAAACCAGGAAGCATTAGTATGTAAATATCTTGCACATGCTGAGTAGCACTTCAATTGATTCCCCCAGCAGGCAATTCCATATTTGGTAGCAAAACATCAGTGTACACATAGCATATACTGTACGTGATTGGCTGCTGCTTTTCCCATTGATTGTCCTTGTTCTAGCAACCATACTTTGTATTTCTATGATTTTCACTGTTTGTCGAACGAAAAAAGCAAACTTGACATCTAATCCTTTGATCATAATACTTTTTGCAGTCATAATAAATCAACTAAGTATATATATATATATATATATATATATATCAGATTATTAGATTATTTTTTTTATGTTTTTTTATTTTTTTCTGGCAACTAGGGAATACTGAACATCTGGAAGTGTAAGTATGAAAACTATCACAAGGAAGTCACTCAGAAGCTTTATATAATAATTTCCCTTTCATTGTGTGATGTAAAAACACTTTTTGGGCTGGGTCTTTTCTCAAGAGAATGCTATAGATAACATAATCAGCATAGTGCACGAGTATTCTACATGAAATGATAAAAACAGGAAGTGAGGTAAGAGAATGTCAGACCAAGCTGCTTTTATATAATTTGTGTGTGCCTAAGTGATGATAACAGTGGTTCAAACAAAAACAATCTTATCTATCTATCTATCTATCTATCTATCTATCTATCTATCTATCTATCTATCTATCCTAATCTATCTATCTATCCATCTATAATAATCTATCTATCTATCCATCTATCTATCTATCTATCTATCTATCTATCTATCTATCTATCTATCCTAATCTAATCACTAATGTGTGGAAAGTTCATATAAAAAAGGGAAAAGATCCTAAAGTGGTTTTAAATGAAGAGATTGAATCTTGCTTTCACTAAGGGCCTGCTCTTGGGGCATGCAACCTATGTGGTAGTAAGAGGCACCAAAAAAGCAGGATGGAGGTTGAGGAGACCTATGTTCTCCCTTTGATAGGACCCACAGTGTAATAAGCTTTCGCACGTGACGTTAACACTTCCTCACCTATACTAGCCACAGAACATGAGTGCTAGGGTGCGACCTAACAAATACAGTCAGCGCATATAAGCCATAGACAGCATTTCTAGAGCTTTGATATAGAATTAACAAGACACTAAATTCTACACCAATCTGCTAGGAGAGGGAGATCATTTTTTCCCTGTGAGAGTTAATGGTAATTATAAATATGTATTTTTTCAGGTATTAGGGATGTAATAAGGTCTACCCTGATACTACTATAGTACAGTATATTTTTTAAAGTATGGTTTGCAATAATATCATGTTGTATCATATACAAGTCAGGAGCTAGACACATGCAAAATAAAGATAGATTAATGATAAATTATTTTAAACTCAAAAATAGCTTGGTTGTGTAGAATTATTCACAAAACCCCCGCAATAAAGCCTTGAAAAAAATGATATTTAACTTTCACTTGAGCATTTGACTATTTTGCTATGTAAATAAACCAGGGAATGTAACTGAATGCAAATCCTCACCACAACTTAAAATGCAGCCTAGCTTTTGTACTCCCCGTTCTGTTTAAACGCTGTATCATTTTAGAAAGGTCTTTCAGCTATTAAAAGACTGCCTCCGAATGCAGTGAATGAAAAGGATTAATTTAAAAACATTCATCCATCAGTTTTACACTTTTGAAAACGACAGGCACAATTAAAAATAGAGATCTGGATGATGTAAAAAAACACAGCACCAAGATAAAAAGGATTAACTCATAACAGTTTGAATATAATAAATTCAGATTTATTGCCAAGAATATATGGATTATCACTTCTTTGACATGCCTTCAGGCACTAACTAGTTGAGTCAGGAAACTATACTGTCATGAAACACCCCTATTATCAAGCAGAATATCACACTTTCATGTTCAGATTAACACTATAAAACAATTATTTTGCACTGCATATTCAACTAATGTGTTATCTTGGGAAGTATAAGTGAGCTTTCCCAATTTCTTTGATTTTGTGTTAAAGAAAACTGAGTATGCATAATAGAAGTTGTAATCCTGTTAAATTTGCTATTGGACTGTTTTTGTATGGAAAAGTTGTATAACCTCTCTCTTATCTACCTTAGATAATTTCTACGCACAGCATGTTCATGTATAGACAACCAAGTATATATTATTATCATTATATTTATTGTTATTGTGATTATTATTAAGTGCTTTATACAGCAATGACAAATTGATTTTAAGGTATTTAGGGGCCATGTTCGCAAGGATATACTTACTATTTCTAGAATATTCATCCACTCTGAATAAAAACCATCAATCCTTGCTGAACTATTATGTCTCTCTAGCAGTATAGTCCAGGGTTATGGTCGTGTCGGGATCTCTCTGAGTTTGGCCTGGAGACTCCAGGTGAAGCATTGCTTTTCCAGGTCTCTGAGTCACTTTCTGCTTTTTCCGGTAAGTAACCACATCTGCTTCCCATGTTACACCCATGTTCCTATTTACACCCATGTTTTCCCTATTCCTCGCCCACATACTGCCTTACCTCCCCTCACCCAGGTATGGGTATGGTGATAAAGGCAAAAGGATAAAGGTTTGGTGTTGAATAATATACTTAGTACAAGAACATTTACAGGCATTACAAGTGAGCTCAACGGATTGCTTTTAGTCAAGTTACTTAACTTTGTAAAGAAAAAGTCAAAACCATCTTTAAACATTAGCAGTTTCTTTTTCTTAGTAATTTACTCAGTCTATTTTTAACATAAGTGCTTAGCAGAAGGAATTTTAACTTTGACTGAGGAACAATATATTAAGCAACTGTTTATTATAGTAACTTTGCTTCTATTGTTATAGGATAACGCTGCCATTGCATAGTTCTATTAATAGGAAGCATTTGATATTTTTAGTAGTTTTTGTATTTTCTCTGTGGATTCCTTCTAGCCCTTCTCAACAATTCTGTCCTGATGCATTTGTACTACCAAATCCATCAACATATGTAGTCTAAATAAAACCTTGTTTTGCATAATAGTAGGTTTTACTACTTCAAAAATAATTCAGATGCAAAAAGTTTATTACAGATTAAACGCCTACCACTGATTTACTAAAATATAATAGATATTTTTTTGATGGATGATTCAATTTATGATCTGAAAAAGTGAGATTTTATATGTGCCTGTATCACATGTTTATAATGCTATTAAAAAATAGACCTGCCTACTTGGAACATACACTAATGCAATAAATTGATATGTAATAAGTACACAGGAAAACTATACATTACTTTCAGTGCTTTACTTCTAAACATACATTAAGTGGAAAGTACTCTGCCTGTTGTAAAATGAATAGCCTACTTATTATGACTAAATATAGTACATAGAGTATGTACCGAAATGCTGAGAGCAGCTCTCTCCCCAGGAGCAGCAGGAACTCTGCACCCAAAGGAAAACCTGAAAAGACTTGCAAGGAACAGCTATAGATAATAAAGAATACATAAACAGGTGGGAACTCTTGGTATCAGCATATGGGTTTTATAATTCACAAAATGTTTTAAATCAGATAAAAATCAGACGTGATCTCTCCTCTAAAACCTTTAACAATCAAACAGAAAGAAAGGATTCTTACATCTATACTATACATTTATTTTGATTCAATTTATGCTAAACCTTCCTTGAAGACAGTCTCTTTAAATTCTGTACAGTATTTTTTTAAGGCATCTTATTTAGCGTTCATCATAAATCATGACTAGTTACATCTCATCTTTCATCTGCATTTTGGAAGTTTGGGGCAACTGAAAAGAGGCAGAATAATCTGGTTTTAAGCAAGCTGCCATGACAAATGTGTGTAACAGGCAAAATGGTACATCTCTGGACAAGTTTTAGCCGCAGGGCAGAAAGCAGCAGTTAGGCACACAGTGGACATTCACATTTTGAAACATAGTTTTACTACTTTAAGGAAGCATTGGAAATGTAAACAATGAAAAAAATGTATTTAAAGTGACAAA